>NW_027142368.1:4211708-4512820 GCF_026170545.1 Melanerpes formicivorus | reverse complement strand
AAAGAAAGAAAGAAAGAAAGAAAGAAAGAAAGAAAGAAAGAAAGAAAGAAAGAAAGAAAGAGAGAGAAAGAAAGACCAACACAATAACAAAAGCCTACATTGTTCTAACTAGGTAGAAGTAAATGAAGTTAATACTTCAAGAAGAAAATAAATTAAGATCTTCCATAATAAATGGAGAATTGTGTCTGCACCACCAAGTAATTTTTTTAAAAGGCTACTTACTCAGCTTCCTGTGGCCCATTTTATAGTCTTGGGATGTTTCAGTCACTAATTGGCTGATGATTCATTCTTTGCTTCTTTCCTAGTTTGTTGCTGTAAATACAGTATATGCCAAGAGATGTATTTGTTGGAATTGCTGGTAGAGGTGTATGTCAGTACACAGGGAGATCAACTTGCAAGAAGGTTCTTTTTTTTTTCAGCTAGCACACTTAAAGGAGAGTGTGCATCAAAATAAATACACAAATTCCCATTCACATTCATCATGAAGCTCTTGCAACAACCTGTTTAGTTCATTAAAAAACAGAAAACATGAGGAATTTAATCAGAAAAAAAAAACAAACAGAGATACAAGGAAAACCTCACAAGTGGACAAGAGTTAAAAATGAAGACAATTCTGCTAATTAGATATCTGGGAGACTATTCAGAAGAGGAACTATTTCAGTTTTTCAAAGATAACAATGAAAAGCAAATGGAACTACATGACCAGTTCTCTCTATTTGGGAAAGGTGCTAAGGAAGAACACTGAGGAAGGCAATACAGGCAGCTGGTATAAATTGTTATAGCATTGTTGACATCAACTAAAATGCAATGTTTTTCAGCAGATTTATAACCTTGTCAGCTGCCACCATTTAGGTGCTAAAGTGCTCCACTACATTTGAAGTTTGATAGCTACATTAACATTCCCCCCTCCCCCCCAACAGGCCAATGTCAGTGGAAAAAAAGAGTTGTTGCAGTGAAAGATCCATTGGTATCACCTATCTACTTACCTCTTCAAATCCAGACAGAGGAGAAATCAAAACCAGCCAAATTTTACTCCTCACCAATACCACCAACCCTGATTCTGCTCCTCTACGCAAAGGGAGTCATGTTTTGCAGTGACCATTGCAGGAATCTGGAATAGCTCTACTGAAGGCACTAGAGGTGGCTGAATAACGTTCAACAAGTCAATGAACGTTATAGCTATTCTCCATTCTGAAAATGCAGATTTCCTGTGACTGATCCTGAAGACAAACTTCTTTGAAAACAGCTGAGAGAACTGGAAGCATGGCATGGTTTACATTTCTGTTAATAAGCCCCATATACTACTGCAATAAACCAAAGCTTTCAAGCTATTTCCATATAACAAATGGAACTCAATTATGATATTCAACCTACTTGGAGATGCTGCCATAAACTAATCTTTAGAAAGATTATTGGAAATGTAGAATATTATTGATGTTTAAAACACACACATAGGAACACACTACAGTGGAACTTGTCCTAAATGAGAGACATTAGAATAAAATTTGCTGTCCACCATCTAGTTTTATGGGTTCGCTTGTGTAACTCAGCTACTGTAGTATAGGGAGCTGTTTCACTAGAGCATATCTAAACAGGGATAAACAATCTCCAGCCTCATAAAGGGTTTTAATCTCTTATTTTTAGTATCAAAGTCTTTGACTCAACATTAACAGAAATGCTTTAAAATACTTGTCCTTCATCCCAAAAGTATTCGCAGCCCCTGAGTTATACTTTATTTAGCCCACTATATTGATATTAATTTCCAGTGTTGCAAGTTGGAATGGCAGTGTACATTAACACCTGATCTATAAAGGGAATGCTGAGATCTCACTGGAAGTATTAGTCACCGTGCCCTGGGAATGCAGGGTGTTTGTGTTTGTGTTCTTGGCTCAAATGTCTGATCTAGACATGCCTTGATTCTTAATGAAATGTACACACCAACAGATTCATTATCCAGAAACACTTCAGCATTAGAAACTTTCTCCAAGATATTTAGCAATTACTAGCCTCCACAATACATTATTTCTTTTCTGAGGGGCAAGAGGTCAGACCATTCTAACAAACACAATTCCTTGGAGCATGTATTCTTTATCTCTAGGCAAGCAACCTCCTGTTTCTCTAGTTTGACCTTTTTCTTTTTTTTCCTCCTTAAGGAAACCCTTTCCATATTGTTGCTTTTAACAGCTAAGGTATTTCAGCCAAAGGTTTGCACTGCCACTAAGATGAAAGTTCACCTCAGATCTCATTCAGTAATAGGTCTCATTTGGGAATATATATTTTTAGGGTCATAATTACAACATAGCACAAGAAGGCAATTTCTCAGATTTATCAATAGCTCCCTGCCCCCAGGAGGCATTTCTACCAGTCCTACTGCATCTAGAGATGCAGCCCCAGGTGTGCATTACCTGAACTGTTCACTTTCATATTCTCTCATCTTCCAGCTGCTTGGACCTCCTCTTCTTCCAGAGAGGTTTGTTGAGATGAAAGAAAATAGTGGAGTGGGTATATTCTTCACCTTCTGCAATGTAATGCAGTACATAGACAAGTCCCATATTTGGCTTGTCACTATCCTTTTAATTCTTTACTTATTTACTGATGTTTATCATAATACTATTAATTGCATAAGAATTTGCCATAGGCTTACACATGATTATAAGGAAAACCAGGAAGAAAGGGGAAAAAAATCTACAGTGTAATTAAAGGCAAGGGAAAGGAAAGATGTAACATCAGATACTGTTTCCATGGAAATATAAAGCTATGAAACCTTTTCTTCAGTGTTTTCAAACAATTCTGTCTATTTAGACACCTGAGCCAGGGCTTCAGTTTTGCTCTACAATTAAAGCGCCTACACCAAGTTTTGCCGTCTCAAAATACATTCTATTATGCCATGCAGACTTTGTGACTGCAGATTTTATGTCAGCCCCTCAAATGAAAAGCACCTACACACCCTATAAACTCTTTAACATTAGGAGATTTGGAAATTGTCAGTGAATAGTGAACTTTCAGGGGAAAAGAAAGGCAATTTCAAGTTGCCGTAAATGTACTTGCAATATTATGTTGCAAAAAGGTACAAAACTGCAGATATTTACTATCAGTTAAAAAAGGAGATGTATAACAGACCAGGAGAAATGCCCCTGAAACAATAAGCTGTTATGTGAACATTCAGACTCAATCACCATCCTGTTTGATGATATCATCTACATCTGTTGCTTATTGAACGTGCACTTGGTTGGAATGTAAAAAAGCCCCCCCTGGAAGAGGCCTTGTGTTTCATTACCTCATTTGATATACTTCCATGCTCTTCAGGTGCTGGGGAAAGGGAAAATTACATAACAGTCCTAGAAAACCACAAACGCACATCCTAAATTATTAAATCTCACTTTAATCATGCTGTGTTGACATACACAGAAAAATACTTCTGGAGTACATTACACAACATTCCTAGAAATTTCCATTGATATCACAGCAGCACTAAGAACCTGTCACCGTATTGCTTGTACACAAAGTCACAGTGATGTCCTTTTGCCTGTTTCAAAGTACTACCCATACACTTATCTGCCTTCTGTGCAAAAAGTCACCTCAGGCCAACTAGGCAATATAACTGGTGAGTGTCACACACAAACTGTCAGCAACTTCATAAGACTACAGAGAAGAATCCATGTAACATTTTTTCATTTGCAATGAAAGTGCACTTAGATGAAACGAGATCTCTGTCAACCTACATACTCTCTGGGCTGTGAAATGTAATGGGAGGCACCTACAAGTTCTTGAATCAAGACAAGCAGATAAATTGCAGATGATTTAGGACCTGTGCATAAAATGGGAGAAGAAACAGATTAGTGGAAATCTGTCTGGGTTATTCAGGAGGACCTTAAAGTAGCAACATAGAGGAGAAAGCTGTAGACAAAGTTATTTCTGTTTTGTGAACTATGTCTTTGCAGTTATCTTACGTATAGCTAAGGAAGGAATAATGGATACAGCATTTGCATTTGCAAGCACATTTTATAAAATAATTGTTTCTTAATTAAATTTAAGTTTCATAGGAAAGACTTTTCTGATTCAAATAGAGTAAGTTTTTTAAATGCTTTTTAAGAAAAAATGATTGAGTAAAATGAAAGCCAGTGAGGGTTCTACATATGTTTCGTACTTGTCTGCAGGTCAAAAGTAAAAAGAACCCTGGATATTCTAGGATCAACAGGCTGACAGATAAATTAGAAATGAAATGTGAATTGCTATTTAACTTGCTTCTGTGGTATAGAATAGAATATTTGTTTTCATCTATCTGAAGTGCATGGTGGGAGAGAATCCACTCTTACTAAAACCTCTGTTCGAGTGATGCTGTGAGTGCTTTAGGATGACCAGAGTAGGTAAATCCTTAACTCATGGAGCACTTTAACTTGGCATAATGAAATTTTGCATATATTGATTTGTTAACAGTCTTCCAAATATATAGGGTGTTCTGTTTGGTTTTAAACACACAAACACTGTGTGCTTGGATCTTTTCCACAATTGTAAGCTATTTTCCTCATCTATCACTGCACAAATTTGATTGTGCCTTAAGGGGAGAATGGGCAGAGAGAATAAAAAGTTACAGATGGACCCTCTCTCACAGCAAAAAAAAATATGCAGAAATGAGCATATTTGACAAGAATGTTAATTTGGAGTACAAGTGTATCTCTTTTTTAAGGACAGAGGAATAACACAGAACAGCATTCAACAATTAATTGGAAAATGATTATTTGGTGCTAAAGGACTTGCACAGTCTTTGGCACAAGTAAAATTTCTGTGAGATTTCATTTCTTATGACAAGGGATGGGAGATAATTTTGTAAAGTCTCTGTTGGAGACTGCTGCCTTTGAAAAGTTTGTGGAATTCAACATTTTAAAACAAAACTGATACCAGGGATGTAACTAAAAAGGACACTTGTGAGAATTTGAGCTAGAAAGGACAACAAGCCTGAGATTCAGCACAGCTGAAACAAATGTGTAAAAAGATAATAACAAGAGTTAGGGGAACTGGCACTATCAGATTTTTACCCCCTACATTTTAGGTTTCATCTTGGTTTGGAACAGTCCTCTGAACACAAATAGTATGCATGATTTGCGACCAGAAAACACCTTTTAGAAGGAACTGTTACTGCAGTCCCTAAATTTCTGTTATGGTAAGCAATCACAAAGGCAATCAACTGATTCTGCTGAAGCAGTCACAGGGGCAAAACTTCTATGAAAATACAGTAACTGTCAGTATCCTGCAGATTATGCTGTGAGCTGCACACTTTTTTTTCAGAAGTATATAGTACATGCTTCCAAAAAATCATAAGTGACCCACGAATACACTTCTAGGGCCTTAACTGAAGATGAGTTGGTCATACAAATAGAAAGGAGGACTGACAAATACATAGAAATACATCCCGGCTTATTATACACAGAAAACTGGAAAGAGGTAGTACTCTGACTACAGCTGCTAGTGGAAAACAACTAAAATTTGCTGAACCTGAGAGATAAAAGGCGCAAGAAAGAGAAAGGGATGGATTAAGTCAGTATCGCTTTGTTCTCAAATGAAAAATACATACAGAAATGAAAAGGCAACACTGACAGTTCAGGAATTCTCTAACTTGGCCAGGGAGGTGGTGGAGTCACCATCCCTGGAGGTGTTCAAGAGGGGATTGGACATGGCACTTGGTGCCATAGTTTAGTCATGAGGTCTGTGGTGACAGGTTGGACTTGATGATCTTTGAGGTCTCTTCCAACCTTGGTGATTCTGTGATTATTTCCAGAAATTTCAGAAGGTTAATATAAATGCATTCCCTTTCCTATGCTAGCCTTAGTAGACATTACCTACAAAAGTCATAGATATGTTAGACTACACACTAAATGGGACAATAAAGCATTAAGAGAGTTAGAAGTGTGTGTGTGTGGGGGGGTGTTGATGAAGATTTAATGGATAAACAAGAAGTGTTGAATAATATGTCTATTAGACTGTTAGCATGGCATTGATCACAGAAAAAAAGATGAGAAGAATTAAAGGGTGGTATAATTACTTCCTGTTAGAGTTTATGAAAATGGATCTTGACTGATGTTTATTAGATATTGCTCTCCAATAATTTCATGATTATCTACTAAAATAACAAAAAGCCACATTTATTCTTAACATTGTGTTTAAGTAGAAGTCTCCAATCTTAAAGGACAATTGCTGCTAGATGGGTTATTTGTCTGCAAAAGTGTTCATGTGTATGTGGTCCTTAGTACTTTTATTGATGATTTGAAAGGGGGAAAATACCCAAGAAAATCAGATGAAACAAAGCTTTAGGAAACAGTTAATAAAGAAGATCAATGAAGAGCAATCTTGGGGCATAATCACATTCAAGGTGGGGGTGGGGGGAGAATTATTAGGTTGGAGAAGTTGGAGAAGTTGGAGAATTATTAGGGGATGCAACAGCGGAAAAAGTTTCAGACAACAATTCAATAATACCAACTACAACATAAAACTGTGAACAAAAGCAGAAACAAGAAGGGACAGCTAGTATCTGAGGATAGCTATAGGAATACAATCAAAAAGGTCATGTCCTTCCTTAGTATTCCAAGAAAAGGAAGATGAGGAATAAGAGCAGGTTTGGAAAAGAGCCACAAGACTGATTAGAAGATTGGTAAACACGCCTTAGAGAGAGACTGAAGGATTTAAATCTATTTATCTTAGCAAAGAAAAAGTTAAGAGGTGATTTGATCTAATATGTTAAGTAGCTACATGGGGAATAGTAATGTAATAAAAGGGAATTTTTCAATCTCTTTTAACAAACACCAGTTGCTGGAAGTTGGATCCAGACAAAATAGAACTGACATTTTTTACCATTAGTATGGCTAACTATCTGAAACACTCCAGAGTATGGAGAATTCTCTAATTACTGGAAATACTTCAGCAGAAAGATTAATTAGTATCTATTACCTTTAGCTTATCCCAGAACAGGATAATAGAGTTCTGAGACAATGAAGAAGAGACCTCCACCAAGCCTGATTGCTGCTTCTAAAATCCTATCAGAGGCAATTACTAATTGTTCCTTCAGATTTTTGTATTTTCACCCACTGCAGACACTGTAGCACATTCTTACTAATTAAATTTGCTCTCCAATAGCATTTCATCATTACTCAGCCTATCTCAGAGATTCTATCTGACAAGTATACACACAACACGTTTTACAGCAAGGATCAGAGAAAACCACAAAGCTCCTGTGAGCGCATGGGGAACTTTGAAGCTTACATTTAGAAAGAAACCCAAACATTCACTCAATGAAGTATTTTTGCTATGTCCCACTAATCCCCCATTGCAAAATATGTTTAAGAAAGCTACAAATACGGCAATGATGGTTTATAAAGTAAGAAACCCCAAAGTACACTGCTATAGTAAACAAAAAGAAAATAGTAATTGCATCTAACCTGAGTACATGTGAACTTTAGGGTGCTTGCTTGGCATCTTCACAAGAAAGGGAAAATAATTCCTTTCTCTTAAGCCATGAAGAGTTGAAATGCATGCTCATTACAAAAAGATCACTTTTTCACATCCCCATTACTCTTGCCTAGATCATGCATCTTCTGTGATATGACAAACTCACACAAAGGCAGGATTGTCTAAACTACACGCCTCCCTCATCTGGGCTTTCTCCTTGTATAGTGCAAGAATGGTCTTTCTATTCTTGCACACATAGCACAACTCAGTGTGAAGTTTTCTCCTTCAAGCCTAGAAATCTGTTGTTCAGGGGTAAGCTAGTCTGTCCAGAACCCTAAAGTAGCCAACCAACACATTATCCTCATTTCACATACTGTTTCTACAGTGTAGAATAGAATAGAATAAACCAGGTTGGAAGAGACCTTCAAGATCATCGCGTCCAACCTATCATCCAACACCACCTAATCAACTAACCCATGTAACCAAGCACCCTGTCAAGTCTCCTCCTGAACACCTCCAGTGACGGCGACTCCACCACCTCCCCGGGCAGTCCATTCCAATGGGCAATCACTCTCTCTGTGTAAAACTTCCTCCTGACCTCCAGCCTGAACTTCCCCTGGCGCAGCCTGAGACTGTGAGTTCTGAGCCTGAGACTGTGTAGTTCAGTCACGTAGAACCTTGGATACATAATCAAGGCCTCCCAGGTTTCCTCATATTTTACCTCTTGGAACACACTTTTCTTACTGTAGATCCACATCTGCTGCCATGTGGCTTAATGTAAGTTTCCACCAAAGCTCTCACAAATGCCTCTAATTACACAGGAAAGCAAAACAAAGAATAGTGGCCTTACAAAATGCTAGTAGAAGTCTGTCTGCATATCCCATAGGTACATCCCATACATACATAAGTACATAGGGTATTGTTGACACTACTTCTGGGACACCATCGACTTGCAGAATGCAGAAAACATAGTAAACCCCTTATTTTTCTCAGTCTGAAATCCTATTTTGTTGATGCATTATTAATAAACCATTACTACTAATAAACTTATAATAGCATTATTTGTATGACAGATACTACAGACCTGAGTTCAATCCTGAGTACCACTGCACAGACAAGTTAACTAAGATGTAGTCCACCAAGGCAACCCAAAGTCAGCAGAAAAGTGATGTTACCACATTTACAGACAGGGAACTGAATTACAGGCAACAGGAAACAGAAAGCTATTGGCTTTGTCTAGATTAAGTCATCGAGAACCCTTATTGAGTAAAAAAGCTACATAAGCCTGTACACATCAGCAGGCTCAGAAAAACTTAGAATAGATTTTCTCCACCTAAATCCATGCATTGCTAAAACAACTTTGAGTAGGAAGTAGCGAAACACACACTTGAGAAATTACAAACCCATACTACAACAACTCCTGAATTAACCATACCAAGTTACACTCAGACAGTATGCTATCATTTTTCTTCCTTCACAGTTAATTCCAGAACATAATTTGGTACTCTTGTGAAAGAAAAGGGTGATCTGTAAGGAGCAAACTTGCAGTGAAAACGGTGCCCAACGTGTAGCAAATTCAAATTTTCTTTATTTCCTCAGAGGAGATAATGAACTGTTTTCCATGAACAATAAATAAATAAATAAATAAAGAAGCTAAGAGCCTTTAATCACATATTTTATTCTGAAATAGATGAGAGTGGGGGGGGGGGAAAAAATCATAGTTGAGAAATTTGTAGAACACACAAGAAAAAGTAAGAGGTTATTAAGCTCTAAGTAAAGCTACTCAGCGGGTCCAGAGGCTGGGTGCAGTAAGGCGGTAACTGATAAAACAAATCAGGTTGTAAAACAAGGAAAAAGTAAACATGGGGATTCAGTGGGAGGGAAAAAAACCTCACTGACAGCCTAATAATATATCTGTAATGCAGGCTACTGTTAATTCTTTGAAGTGATGCACCCATCAACTTTTGACATTTTGCAAGAGACACCTATATACCCATCATGAGGATTTGGGGCACGAGATATTTCAGTCTCTTTCTTACATTTCAGGAGTCAGGTTGAGGATTTTATAGTTGTTTTGGTTTTTTCCAGTCTTTTATTTATAAAAACCATCCTGGCCCTCTCCGCTGGCGCAAGCTCTACGCAAACCTCTCCCACGGTGTCAGATGAGCACAACTTCATTCTCCTCCTTAATTCAGTGACAACAAGATGTTAACACATTATTTTAGGCAAGTAATAATAAAACATCCATTTTCAGAACAGGCAGTGTATTTCCAGACGTGGAGGAGACTCCCTCAGTAAAAAGGCCTTTCCTTTCCTTCAGTGAGAGCTGGACCAAAACAGCAATTTTTAACACCCTGAAGTATTCAAGCCGTCATGAATTAATGAGAGCTCTGCCGACTGAAGCGCTCCTATTACCAATTCTCAAAATACAGCAAAACATATTTCTGAACATGTGCTATTTTGCAGATGCATGTGCAAACGCCACAAAAAGACAACAACAACAACTGAGAAGTAATGTAAAGA
The DNA here is from genome assembly GCF_026170545.1 of Melanerpes formicivorus. Taxonomy (NCBI): domain Eukaryota; kingdom Metazoa; phylum Chordata; class Aves; order Piciformes; family Picidae; genus Melanerpes; species Melanerpes formicivorus. The sequence continues at coordinate 4,502,857 of NW_027142368.1, read as the reverse complement.
ACTTTCGCTAAGGTCGTGCTGAATAATATGATGTGTGAAGCTGTGTGGTAGTGCATGAAGAGAATTTTAAATGAAGAAATGTCACACGCTGTCTGCTGCAGAGACAAATGCTGTTTGCTGCTTCTTCATTACAATTTTGCCACACAACTAATAATTTTGACACAGAAGAGAGTTCAGTAATGAGAAGGGTTTAAATGCAGACAATTCAAAAGATTATTTAAAAATTCAGATATTTGGAGGATGGGAGAAAACCACTGCAATCTATATCCCCTTATATTAATAATTCATTGCCTTATCACAATGCAAATGTTAGGATACAAATACTATTCATCTGACCTCAAAATTCAGGCTAGCAATTATGCATTCAGAGCAATACCTAAGTATGCAGTTTAAGAGTACATACAAATCTCTCTTGTGTGAACAGAAAACTAAGCATGTGCTTAAGTGCTCTCTGTGTTACTTAGCTTACCTGTTCCTATTCTAAATCTAACAGACAAAAGGGGAAAAGGCTAACAAGGAGTTCAACAATCAAGCTGAAATAAACACATTCTTACACTGCAGTCCTAACAGTGGGCTAACATGAACCATGGGCATACAATCAAGGAAACAGCGAGTAGGAGTAGGGAAATGATTTAATGGCAACATCTGGCATTAGTGAGGCTTCTACTGATTCATTTCTCCATGATTCAGAAAGGTTTCTGACAAAATGGAAAGGAATCAGAAGGAAGTTACAAAAATAGTCTTGAGTCTAGAAAATTACATGCTGCATAAAATTAAAAGTCAAATCTATTTTTTTCAGAGCCAAAAAGGTGCCTGGATGCTTCCTGTGGGACCTGCTCTAGGTGGTCCTGCTCTGGCAAGGTGGTTAGACTAGATGATCTTTAGAGGTCCTTTCCAATCCCTAGCATTCTGTGATTCTATAAAGGGATGGTTATACATGTAAAAAGAGATTTTTGTAGCATCATGATTTTGTTCCATTCTCCCTCCCCATTCGTGCAAACCCAAGATATGAAGCCAATTGTGGATATATTTAGGTTAAAAATAAGCTGCAAGATTTTAAACAGCAGGCCAGTCAAATACAGCTGAGACCTTTTCTTAATTGAAGGTAATAATATCAATGCTAAAGGAAACACACATGAAATAATCTATGGATTTCAGGAGGGCTAAATGGTCATAGTTGCATAGCATATTACAGGAAGTCTAAATCTACAGGGACCTAAATCATTCAGGAATGACTCCCCTAGCTATTGTATCTGCAATTCTAAGCAAACACTGTGTTGCAATACATTCAATTCCAACCTTACATTCTACGATTTCAAAGCTAACATTTATCATTTTAAAGCAGAAGACTTGTGGTTTCTTTACAGTTTCTGTGTTCTATTGGATGTGACCTGACTTGTAGACCTTTAAAATCTTTAAACACAGTTACATCCATTTATTATGTACCACTTATATTTCTTTGTGCACTACTTCACATTTACAACCACACAGAAACACTAATTTGATTAAATCACATTTTAATTTGTGTCCTTGAAAGAAACTAAGATAAAAAACTACACAAGCCCACACATGCCATTTTCCTTTGGCAAGTGTCTCCTGTTTGTCAGCCTTCATGATTATTACTTATAAAAAAAAAATCACATCTGCCCAGAAGGATAAATAAAAGTACAAAATGTAACAACTTGTTTTCAGATCAGAAGGGACCATATATGTCTCTCTTCATGTTATAAATGTTGTCTCTCAAATATCCCTACCACAGTCCTGTTAGCCTGAATATGACTATGCTAGCTATGTGTTACTCTACTTTAGTCCATTTGCCTTAATAGTGGGTTTTGCTCTTGCTAGCTTCATTAATAAAAACATAATTTTGTAACCATTCACAGCCTCATACATGCCTCTGCTGCCAGAGCTTCATCCTGAGATGTTCGTGTGTCATCTGCGATGCACTCTGAAAATAAAGGCACAAGTAGTCCAAATATTTACATCCTCATGAAATATTTCACTCAGTCTTAATGGGCATAAGTCATCTATGATGAGTATGTTCACTTATCTTCAGAAGAGTATTCTGAGAATTTTCTGGCATGCAGAAAACAAACTAAAGTAGACTTTCATTTCTGGAATGCAATGTAGTCCACTGGTCTTTCTTCTTTTCTCTCTGTCCCTCAGAAAGGATAATCAGCTGCTACTGAACAACTTTTTTTTTCTAGAGAATCCCACATACAGTGGCATGATCCAATGTAGCAAACAAGTGCATGCCACAGGATCAAGAACTTTGGGGTTCTTGTAGTTTGATGGACAGTGTCAGTTCTCATAGGTCTTTCCTTCATTCCACTTGCTATAGTGGGAACAAAATCAAATCTAACATCCATGTTAGCTATTTTAAATTACTTTCCCTGGAGGAAACTAATAAGAGAAAAAGGAGCCATGCTACTCTTAGTAGTTTGATATTTTCATCTACCAGTGTGTTTCTTGCAAAATAAAGGGAAAAAAAAAATCCATATGGAAAGATCCATACTACTAGGCTACTAAATTAATTTCTGCTTGTAAAGTAGATAGACTAGTGCCAGCATGAATATGTGGGCTCTTGTTGAAAAAATAAGCCCTTGTTTAATGGCATTTCACTTAGCAGAACAGTTCAAACAGGAATATTTATTTCCTAATTGCCTTGTTCTGCTAAGTGTTCAGCACTCACACCACAGCAAAAAGTAGGATCATTCAGGCATCTTGCAGGATTGAGTTCCATGACAGAATATAGATATCAGTTAGTGTTACAAATGAAGGGCATGAAGCAAACAAACAAATTCATGTACCAGCAGAATTGGTGTACAGAGGTTAAAGAAAATCAATTACTAACAAGTGATACATACAACAAAGGCAGAGGAAGACAACCAGCCCAGAAAATGAGTCAGCATATAAATTAACCTTCTTACCTAAGAACAAATTGGAGTCTGAAGTATAGCTTCCAATATACCAGAATGCTAAAACTTTCTGCTACACCAATATCAACATAACAGAATTTCTGAATTCCTGAGGTAGGGAGATATTTATACAGGATGGGAAAAAAAAGTGTCTCATTTTCTCTAATTCTGTTTACCCAGTTCTACAGGTTTTATTTAGCTCATTAGAGACACCAACACCTTGATTGACTTACTCAGAGTATTAAGACTAAACTTAAATAGTTGCAAATTTTATGACCATTTAGCACCAAAGAAGCCCCTTCCACAAAGCTGTAAAAAGAGATTTAAAAGGAAGAGGCATGACTATAGGGGGGGGAAAAAAGGGGGTGGGGGTAGTGGGGGTGGTTGGGTTGAGGGTGGTATGTGTGAATATATGAATTACTGTGATTAACAATCTATAGTTATTCACCTTCCTTCTGCCCGAATAGTTCTAGATTTTAGATGTTTACTAACACATATTAAAATGCCTTCTCCTCATAACTCATCCTGTATTCTATCAGCTTACAAGTCACAACCAAAACAGCCTGTGTAGACATTCCTCAGGACAACTCAGTCATTCCTATAGTCAAACATTTGAAGAATGTGATTTTTATTTCCCACTCCCCACCCCTCCATTTCTTTCATTGTCCAATGGACAAGTTACCATATAATCATTTACTTTGTTGCTATATTATTTAAGCCTCTGTGCATGACAAAGTGAATTTCCCAGGTGGAATGATAGCTGTGTAAGCATATTAAGCTGAACAAAACAATTACTCAATTTTGATCTAGAATTAGACTATTGACCAATGTGATGAGAATCAAAATGTTTCTTTTGGTTACAATATTTGCTGCATTTTATAAAGATTTCAGTGAAGTTATTTCACTTCAGTGAAAATCAGAAGCAAGCAAGGTCACAAGGGAACATGTAGCTGCAAGCTTAAGTGTCTTCAGAATAAAGTGTGGAATTGAGGTCATAAGAACTAAGGTCTTGGGTAGACTGGCCTCAGGGAACATTGTTTCTCTGGGAGTGAGAACAGCCAGTACACAGAGCTTTTATCTCCTGGTTGACCACTTTGATTTGCAGGTGGGAGAGATTTACAATATAATTTTTTCCTATACCTGTTTCTGCTAACCTTGTGCTCTACTAGTACAATAGCAGCAAAGGTAACACACAAGCACTGTGGCCAAGACAAGTCTTAGTTTATGTATCATGGCCAGGAGAGGAGAGGAGGTAGAAAATTCTTCTCCCCCCCCACAAGCTAGCCCATACTACTTACATTCTATATCTAAGAGTCTGTAATAAAAAACCACTATTGAAATATTTTCATATGATCCAAATAACATGTGAGGAAGCAGTGAAAATGTTGTATTCATAGGGCTCACGTAGAATGGCTTAAATTTAGAAGCATCAGAGAGTTCCATAAGTTTATTAAGATTTACTAAGACATTTACTCTTCTTTAGCTATTGAAAGGAAAGATCTCCTTTTGACCTTTCCTTTTATTTGTCTGACATTCTCTTATAATAAAACACCTCTGAGCCATTCAAAAATAAATGCCAATGTGATGTTTTCTGCTGCCAAACCTTATGATTTACTATAGATATTTGACAGCATGTTACTTAAACATGTCATCTTCCAAAAGTACCAATGTATAACCTTAGGGTTAAAAAGAACAAACATTCAGCAATTACCCTTTGCATAACTCTGCCGCCATTAGAAATTCTTCATGAAATAAAAGTACAGCACTAGTAGAAGCACTTAGCATTGTACATTGTTTTAAGATCAACAGGTTGGCATTTTGAAGTCCTTCATTTGTTTAGAGAGAAGAAACTAGGCATGGAACTTCCTTAGCCAGAATCTTCAGACCTGCCTAGCACCCTGACAAACCTGGTGGGGAACATATAAATGAGTATACTGAGTCTGACCACAGATTTTTGTGGTGACTGTGGCCACAGCTGTTTGTAATTATATGTATATATGCATAGAGCAAGGAGTGGGATGATTCTTTCTACTGTCCTCCCAGTCTCCAGTCTCTTTCACAGAACTTCACAGATCACATGTACTTTCTGGGATTATAAGAGAAATGAGGTTTTTGAATAGAAGTAACTCCTTTAACACTAAGGATCTTTCATACTGTCCATCTCTCTTGTGCAGTTGGTTTGAATTTTATAAAGATGTCAATCACAAAAGCTGTTTTGTTAATCTATCATGTACTCCTACAAGAATACAACTTGACAAAATTATGTATCTTATCTTTCAGATAAAACTTTATCTGTTTTGCAATACTCTTATTCATTTTATCAGATTAGATTACCTAGAGTCCTAAGATAAATAGGAATAAATTCTTCATTACATACTCTATCACTCTATCAGTAGTTTTTCTTGTACAGTTCAGCTCAACATTTTGTACACTGCTGTAGCTCAAGTAGTATTTAATATAGTTTGGAGATTTCTGGAAGCAATCTAATCTTGTTCGTAGCCATATGGAAAAACGAGGGGATGCTCACTTTAGATTTTCTATTAGTCATTATTCTTACATTTGGCTATTGCCACCATTTGTCTGGGTGGGATGACAAAATTGCCAGAAATAGGCAGCTTCACGTGTGGTATAAGATGTCTCGCTAGGATATATTCCTTCTTCTGAGTCGACAGTTACTATTTGTAGACTTTTATATCTTGTTTTTGCTATTCACTGCAAATGCTTTAGAATGTGCTTGTAGGATTCCTTTAGGACACAGTCCCTTTTGCAAAGAAATTAATAGGAAACCTCCTACTGATTACAGCCCTGTTACCAGAAGAAAGCAATCCAAATAACTCCCTTGTAATTTCCCATTTTGGTCTTTTTTCTTTCTGACTTTTTTCTTGTTTTTCCATGCTGCTTTTCTTTTGGCTGCCAGTTACAGACTTCCTGAATCACTTCTTAAAGTTCATACTCCACATCATTATTTCCTTCTTCCCTTCCACCTCCTCTTCCCTTCCATCATCAGGGTATTGAAGAACTGGTTACATGCAATAAAACATTTTCAAATCATTGATTTGGATCATACTTTTCTCTTTGAGTGAATCCAACAGCACTTCCACAGTTTTTCTCCCAACCACCATTTTTTTCATATCAGACATATTTTTTCAGCACAAGAGGACACAGTCTGAAGCTGCACCAGGGAAAGTTCAGGCTGGAGGTGAGGAGAAAGTTCTTCACTGAGAGAGTCGTTAGCCAGGGAGGTGGTGGAGCCACCATCCCTGGAGGTGTTCAAGAGGGGATTGGACATGGCACTTGGCGCCATGGTTTAGTTATGAGGTCTGTGGTGACAGGTTGGACTTGATGATCTTTGAGGTCTCTTCCAACTTTGGTGAGTCTGTGATTCTGTGATTTTATATGGAAGTTAGGCTTCCTTTCTCTCAGCCCATTTGAAAAGCACTGTTATACATCTGGCAACCTCAGCAATGACTTAAGAAACAGAAAGGAAAAGTTCATTCCTGCTCAAAGAAACTAAATATTCAAAGCCAGTTCCTATTTCAGGTGAGGCATGGGCCCCATTTAAATACACAATTGTTTTTATTTATTTGTTTGGATAACAGTGTGACTAGATAGTCATCCTTCTGGTTCTTCCAAAGGCCATGAATGGAGGTTGCATGTTTTCACCTTCCAGAGGGTAGCTGGAGAAACAGATGGTAAAAACATAGGCACAGAATAAATTCAGTTGGAAGACACCTCAGAATATTATCTGGCCCAAAGCCCTGCTGGATGCAGAGCTAGCTTGTTGTACGATGACTTTGTGTATAATAAGTTGTATGATAGATACACAACTGAAGTTGATGACATCAGATTCCATCTCTATGGCAGAGAAATAACAATTGTCTCCTCGTGATAAAACACACTGAGGAAGTAGAAAGCACTATAATTCTGGTGGGAAAATTTCACTTCAAGAAGATTAATTATTCTTACAGACAGAAGATAGAGGAAATAGTCCGGATCCTTGCCTTTACAGAATGAAAGCATTTTATGATCTGTTGCAATAGATCCTATACTTATTTGATACCCAATTACTACTCTGATTTGATATAACATTTTCAGAATGGAAAGATATTTTCTGAATAGCTGATCAATTTTAGACAGTTCACCTTTACACAAGACCCTTCCATGCAGAAAGGTCTTCAGAAATACTCCTTCAGAAATACTCCCGTTTCTTTAGTTAGATTAAGACAGGCTTTGTCAGGAATAAGAGAAGTATCTGCATGACAGAGAAGGAAGAGAGAGAGCAATGGAGGCAATATTTGTCAAAGTTTAGAATGTAAATCTATTCAATAGTTTAGACCCAGGCTTTGTACTCTTGTGCACCACTAATCACTTGACTCAGACTCCGGGGCAATTTATAGTTACAGTCCTTCCACATTCATCTACTTAATCCTAGCCACCTTGTCTCTGCCAGACTTTTAGTGGAGTAAGTACAGTTGTTCTTACATGCAGGAGATCCTGACCCTGCTGCTTCGGAGTCCTCCCAGCGCACAACGGACAGGTTGGGATCACGTCCCTGTCCAGAGTTCTGAAACACAGGGTCTGGAAGCAGGTAACGCCTGCTTCTGCATTACCAGCCGCTTCTGCATTACTAGGTCTGCAGCGCTTAGTAATTTACAAGAATAGAAATCCATCATTAAAAAATGTGGAATAAAACTTTACTTTCACAGAGTAAAGATGATTTCTTTTGCAGCTTTATTCCTTTATAAGTTCTCCCACCTAGACAAGCTCTTTGTTCCTTCCTTGTAGTTGGTTCTGGTTGGTTCCCACAGATTCTCTTCATCTTCAGCTGTAGAACTACCTTCAAATATATCTCAAGGAATTTGGGATCCTTGTACCTACCAATCCCTTATACAAAACACATTTTCAGATCTACACTGAACTAAGAACAAAAGAGTGCACTGCACATGCCGTGTAATTCAGAAGTTGCCCAGGTGGGGAAGATCAAGAGTGATGGACATTGCAGTTTAAAGAAATCACATTATGAGTGAACTAACTACCCACAATGGAAGATCTGGATCTTCAATAACAGAATCTGGTATCTGTTGCTCATACTACTTCTAGCTGGAACAAGAAACATTTGTCTCACTGAAAAGAGGCTAACTTAGTACTTTGGGGGTTTAATACAGAAGTGAAAATTCAAACCCAGTGCTGAAGATCTGTAACAAAATAATCAAAACACGCTCTGTTAGGGACGAGTTCCTTAGTATAGCTATTAATGTTCTCTGTTATGATGACTAATGTTTTCAGTATATATTGCATGTCTATGAAAGAATTACTGGTACAAGTACCATAGATCTATAACAGAAGATTTATAATACAAGAGCTGGTAGAAGTTACTGGTATAGCACTTCTAATACTCCATTCCCTCCCCCAGTTTGGGTTGTGCATTAACATCAGGAGCTGATTCATCTTTTATGCCCCTCTGTTTCTAACATAATGCATTAATTTGAGAACTTGTTAGTTTTCGATTCTCTTAACGTGTTGTTAATGCTTCCTGTTCATTATTTGAGACACTTTTTTTTTTTCCTTTAATTTGAACTGACACATCAAAGCAATATAAAAAATATAAAAGCAAACTTAAGAGTCTATCATCAAGCAAATTAAGAATCACAGAATCATTTATGTTGGAAGAGACCTCTTGAGATCATCTAGTCCAATCTCCCTGCTCACATAGAATCAGCTACAGAAGGCTGTCCAGGCCTGTGTCCAGTGGGGTTTTGAATACCTCCAAAATTTCTAAAGCACATAATGTAACTCTTTTATACTCACCTCCTCATCTTCTTCACATTTAAAGGGATATCAATGCTAAAGAAAAGACAAGGATTAATTTGGCCTTTGTCTCTAGCATCGATAGAACAGTTTTACCTGACATTGTGCAGTATCTCATACCATGAATCATTCTAGAGTTTATGAAATACTTGCCTGAAATCTAAGAAATTACCAAAGGGGAAAAATCCAAACCAAACCAAACCAAACCAAAAAAACCTATAACAATATGAACAAGGAAAAAAAACAAACAAGCAAACAAACCCCAACACAATCTTTTTTTCTACAGTGAAGCTTTGCTTTTGGTGATGGTTAATCTGGGCCTTTTTAGACTACCACAGAGCACTGAATTTTATGTCTCTTAAAAAACCATTACAAATGCCATCCTACACTCACCAATTACTTCCACGTACACACTGACAATGGCAAAAGTGGCAACAGATTCAAGAAATCGGGCATTGCAGCATGTAAATATTGTTTGAAAAGTTTGCAAAAGGAATTGACAACAAATGGCTGGTATTAGGTGGATAATTCAATAGGTGATAATGACATTCCTGGCAAAAGGTCAGCTCATCTCAAACATCTGCTAGGAATGAAACCATTAAAAACAAAGCAGTTTCATACTGTGGGGGTTTATGCAGACATTTGCTTCTGTTTTGATCTGCCATCGTTTAGACTTTTTGAACTTTATCCTTCAGTTTCTTTGCTTCCTGTTTTTTACTTTACTAAACTTTAGCGAGTATCTGACACTCCAACACTCAGCAACCAGCACTTTTGCAAATGTTGACCACTATTTTGTTAATTTGAAAGATGTGCTGAAGTTGTCCAGTTATCGATTAAAAGCAAACCTGGGCTGTGTTTCAAGGCTGTAACAATATCCTACCAGAGTATTATGCTGTTTCCCATTTTGTGAGTGTTTTGCACAGTTTAGTTTACAATTCCTATTTTATTGGCTTGTGTTTTCCAGTGCCTTATTCATACCTCCTGTAATACCAATTTTCAATTCACTTCAAGATTCATAACAATTGACCATCCAGAAGCAACTACCCCTCCCCAGACTGTAATGTTTAAGTGGAAGAAATAAAAGATAGTTTTATAGTTTAGTCAAACATTGTAGAAACATTTCAGCAAGAGACTTCAAAATGCCTCAAGTTTCCTTTTCCTACAAATCTCACAGAGTTTTTACAAGTTGCTAAATGTCTGGTACTGAGGGACTGAACCTGAAAATCCATTGTCTTCATTGATATAATGGAAAACTTTTCTTCTAAGAAGGTAAAACTTGATACCAAATGTTCTCTAAAGGCAAGATGAACATAATCACATGCTGCAAATCCTCCTAAAAGAAGTTACCTTATCATCAAAATAAGGACAGTAGCTGCATTTATGCAAAATGCTTGTCAGCTAAAATACATTGACAGCACTGGAAGCACAAATTAAGGTGGAGAACTCCATCACACATCTTTGACCTTCACATATAATGTTTTTTTAGTTTTCTTTTTGCAGTAATCTCTATTCAACTAAAATGGCCAAGTTTGGTTCCACGCCAGTCTAATCTACAGTCATTGGAATACACTGAAATACTCCTGGGCTGCAAGAGCTCTAGGAGTGAATTGTCTCAGTGTGATGATGGTGGGTAACACAGGTGTTCTTCTAAATTAATATGATTTTAATAAAAATATAACCACTTTTTAAATTCTTCTCCACTTTCAGAAGTGGACATTCAATCTGAATCCCTAGTTGTTTCACATGGCTATCATGTAGCCATCTGTATAATCCAGAGGGCATTGGATGCTCAGAACACACCCTTTCAGTCACACAGAAGTCTTCATCTAGTATGAAATCACAAACCTCAGCTTTTTCTTCACAAGGTCTGTAAAGTCCACAAGCCCTTAGCTGGGTAAGCTGGCATACACAGACAGTCTCCTAATAAGAGAAGAAGGGTTGGAAAGGCAGAAAGGATGAGATGCCTCATAATGTCATGTGACAAGGACAAAGAGACACCACACACTCACATATCTTAGAGGTTACCTCCAACCTAAAACATTGTATGATTCTACATACAGGACTTGCAATCATTAAAGTAGTCAGGTGTCAGCTAATAGTAATTTACACTATGCCAAACAAAAGAGGTGAATTTGCAGAGCCAGAAGACATCACCAAAATTATGTACATGAACTGCATTCTGAACAAAAGACCCTTTAGTAGCAAGCTGGAAAACTATTTTACAGGTGTAGCTTTCAGTAAGGGTCAGGGAAATTCATTCATTAGAATTACGGGAGGTAAGAGTTGCTTATAAATATTACAGGACCATTAAAACGTGTCAGCGCTTTAAAATGGGCTTAAATCATAGTCATTAATTATTAAGCACTACTCTAGTTCTTCACTGATGTTTTTAATGGAGTGAAGTTTCCTCAACTGCAGTAGCATCACTGCTATCTATTTATAGGCAACTCTTCTTTAGGTATAGAAGTGCCTTTTCATGTGGGTATCAAAGCAGGTTCTCACTTTGTAGCAAGACTTCTAATTTTAAATGAAAGCAATCCATTACTTGGTGAATGAAAGAGACAGAACCTAGGATACCTGTGAGGTGCTCACAGGTCCTCACATCCCAGGTGCTCTTTCACAGTACTATCAATAAAACAAAGTCAGATTTAGAGGTTCATTTCTTTGAAAAGGTCTGAGAGATCTGAACAAATGATGTCAAAAAAGCAACCTGTTGCTCTCTGCCTATCTTTTCTCTTGATTCCTCTAGGCTATAAATATTAACCATTTCTAAAGGTCAAGTACTGAGTCCAGCTTCATTAATTTAGTTCTTTAACTTAAATAAAGAACTATATCACCTGTCAATCTTCTTCTAGCTCATTACCAAGGGTTTGTGTCTTTACCAAGAGCATCCCATCATATCCCTATCCTCCCACAAATATGAAAACACGGGTAATGCTAAAAAACCCAAACAAAAACCACTTGCCTCTAAAAGTCTACAACAGCTACTAGATAATCTGTAGATAGTTTATGCCAAAAGATGCTAGATGCTAAGTAGAAGTGCCATCTGTCTGGATAAATTGTGAATTCTGTATCTCACTATTCCAGTGCAAGCAGAAATCACATCCTTATCTGCCCCACTGCTATGCATTCACAGCAGCTTAATATAGCTTTAAAATTCTACTCTTCAAAGGGATAGAAAGTCTTCAATTCTCTTTCCAGCATTGCAATTAAAACAGTGTTTGCTTAAAGGGTCTCAAAGGCACTGCATCATGCTGCCTAAGGTTCTAACCCCTGAGTTGTCACTACTTTCCAGAAAAAAATCTACTATTAGCAACGCTGCCACGATGAAAGGAGATAAAATTTAAAACAGATTCTCAGAGATAATGCATTTACCTAAAAAACCCTAGCAGGATATGTCTGTGGTCCTAGACTGAACAGCTCATTCTTCAGGGAGAATAAATGCAGAGCTGTTATGTAAGAAAGTACATTAGAACAATTCCTCGGGATTATGTGCATATCTAGAGGCTGAACTCTTTGGGGTTTTGTTTAGGTTTGTGTTTTTTTTCTTCCCCCCCTCAGTAGAACAACACAAACAGCAACCTGAAAATGAAAAAATAACACAGCCACTGCAGCATAAGAAGGCAACCACAGCGTCAAAAAAACTGCCGGAGGTAAAGTCTCAGTTCCTTCAGCTTTATGCCATCTTCAGACAAACCAGTTCTCATTCTGACCTCAGCATTTGTGTGCGTCAGCTCTTCCAATCCTATTTTTGCTTCACTTCTCTCATCTAACAATATCGGTGTCCTGGAGAGTTCTGCCTGTTAAATTTAAGTGCACTCTTCTTAGTGCCTTCACTCTTTGTAGTGAAGAATCCTCTACCTTATATACAGATTATACACAGATGCAGGGTGTAACCATGGGTGTCAAACTGCAATAGGGCAAGTTTTTAATTAACTGTCTGGCTTTAATATTTTTATTCACATCAATCTGAAATAAAAATCACCATGGGATTAAAAGGTTTATTGTCATTATGTGAGGCAGAATGGGCCACTGCCCCAAGAGCCAAACTTAGGCATTACGCACTATGAGCCACAACCAGCTACTTTGAGGGAGGTTTGGGGTTTTTTGTTAACTGAAGTAGGTAATTGAAATTATAATCCAATACAGGACAAAAGCACAGAAGTTGGCAAATGATTAATCAAGTTAAAATAAAAACCTAGTGGAAACTCATGTCCAGAAGTAGTTATTATCAAAATCTAAACAGTACAACCCAACAGAAAGGCCAGCTTTTACCCAGAGCTTCCCAAAGGTCCCCTTCACAAGCACACCCAGTGTGACTACTAGAGATCCTAATTTTACCACTGCTTAATATATACATGCACTCCTTTTGTAAGTCTTCTACTGCCAAAAGATATTTCTGTTAGTCAAATAGAAATATGTTTTGACAAAAAAAAAGCCTTAGGCAGAACGAGGGCAGCAATATACTTTCAATTTCCTTAGACCATTCCTACCTTTCAGTCTGGAGATTACTGCAGACTATGTGCCCTAAAAATCTTCTACCTTCTCACAAAATGTTGTAGATCTGAACTGAACCCTCTCTTCTTTCAAATGAGGAAACAGTGTCAGCCACGTCTTACATGATCCTAGAATGACTCCTCATCCTACAGTTTCTGTATAATTGCAGATGGTACTCAAACTCAAGTCCTACCACACAGACTCAGAAGCAAGTATTTTACAGTCTGTGACACTAGGAGACAGCCTGGAAATATTCTCCTGTCACATATACAGAAAGAACTCTTTTCAGGGCCAAAGAGGGATAAGTCTTTCCTGCCCTAGAGTGAACACTGCAGTGCTGAAGCTGCACTTTGATGTGCATTTCAGGCAAGAAAATAACCCTTTAAAGCTAAGCATTTCTCACTTTTCCTTTTAATTCAGATTCCCTTTGCAAAAAGATGATGCAGACAGAAACCAGAGGAAAGTCAGGAATCTTAATTGGTCCTTTCAGCCTTTCAATGCAAGCCATATTGCTCACTATAAGAATACATACAAGCACTAATGGCTATTTTAAACCCTTTAATTGTTTTTAACTGTCATCAGACTCTTATAGCAGTATTTCATGACATCAACTAACAATAGATTGTGTTGAAATAATCTCATGGAGGATGGGCCTAAAACATCTTCTCTGGAATACACGTTCTTGAACAACATCATTTTTAGTATCCTGCCACAGTACTGTTCTAAGATAAGTCCTATGCAGTCAGAAGCCAACTTTATACTTAGTAAACTCTTCTGGAGAAAAGTAAAGCAGGCCATTTATCACACATCAGTTTAGAATTATACCTGCATGGCAACACTACACAGAAATAAGAGAGTGCAAAATACTATGTTGGGATCTCTAAATGAATCATCTCTCTTTCCAACTGCAATAAACTTACAGGTCACAAAACATTTTAAATGCTGACTATATAATATTTAATGAGGCAAACACCAGCTCAGTGTCAAACAAATCTTGGCTATATCAAGTCACAAAATAGCAAGAAACTCTCAGCTAAGTCAATAACTTCTGAAACTTTAAGTCTTACATCCCACTGAAATTCAGTATGAAATAATACAGTTTTCAAAAATCCTTGTTTTTTGGGGGGAAACTCTTTGAAAATCATTCACTGGTTATCACATAACTATCTTAATAATATCTGGAATGATTATTCATAAAGACATCCATCCACGAATCTCATCATTAGTACCATACATCGCACAAGTCAGATGGAAATTGTTAAACACGACACAGTTTGCTGATTTGTCAGTCCACTGCTGTCTGGCCATGCTCTTCAGGTATTTCACACATGAAGTGTGTAATGTTTAATATAAAATTTACCTATTTGAAGATAGTTGTTACATGGGATTTCTGGTTCAGCAGAATATACTGAAACAACACCACAAATGCAATTTACAACCCAAAGTGATACCATTGCTATAATATAAATATAGATAAAGCTACAAAGCTGGTGCAACAAATAAAACAAAACATCTGTAATGGGAGAGAAATACTACATTAGAGTTGGATCAAGTATGTAAAACTCAACATTGCAAACTGCAGACATTTCCATTTGTAATTAGAATGTATATTTGTATGCCTGTTGCATACATAAGCAACTGGGCAAGCTCCTTGTGGTTCTATGGTAGCTCAGCCTAACCATCCTACCAAAGCAGAGAATCACTGTATGGTATGAAAACACATTTAAACACATTTATGGCCTAATAATCTCCTCCTAACAAGAACAAAAATCCCACTTGATCCTGCTTTAGGCAACATGCAAAATGCTAGATTTGTTCCTTACCAGGTGTATTCCATCTGGAAATTCACATAACACAAATTTGCAGTGACATTTTGATAACTATTAGATTGTCATAATTAACAAAGAAATAGACTTCATTCAGCAGTTTTTTTTCAGAGTTTCCAGTTTAACACTATTTCACAAAGCTGGGGAGGGGTTTGGAGCACAAGCCCTATGAGGAGAGGCTGAGGGAGCTGGGGTTTCTTAGCCTGGAGAATGGGAGGCTCAGGGGAGACCTTATTGCTGTCTACAACTACCTGAAGAGAAGTTGTAGCCACGTAGGGGTTGATCTCTTCTCCCAGGCAACCAGCACCAGAACAAGAGGACACAGTCTGAAGCTGCACCAGGGGAGGTTTAGGCTGGATGTTAGGAAGCATGAAGCAGGTAGCAGAATTGAAATTGAAAGCACTCAGTTATGAATCTCTAGGGTTGAAGGCTGTTTCATCCCTATACAACCTGCTTGTTTCAAAACAGATTATTGTAAGACAACTTTAATTTCCACATAACAATATTATTACAGTTTTTCCTCTTAAGAGGGCACATGGAAAAAGCCAAGGTGATTATGTCTTTGCCTGCAGCTGCAAATATGCTAGTGTCCTGAATGGAGCTCTTAATCTCTCTTTCAGTGCAGAGAGATCAGAAACACCATGCCACATTTGTTGTACAGTGCTTGCTTCTCTGATTGATGACATCTATTAAGCTATCTGCAGCTCCTCTATTGCCTCTCTACACTTATTCAATTGTTTCTGCTCAGGCAGATTGAATATTTTGCTCTTTCAGGACATCACCTATTTTGCATTTAACTGCATCTACTGCCAGACTACAAAGAATTAACTTCTCACTAAACTCATTATTAAAGCCATCATGCAAGCAAAGCAGACACTTAAAAATGATGCAAGATTCCAGTGACTAGGACTGCTAAATTTCCTGATTTTAAACAATGCTTTCCCTCTAGAAACATAGACCCTGAGAATACAGACTCTCCAATTGCAGTTGCTTCTATATAAATTTAAAGACATCCCTAAGAAGCTGAACTACAAAGGAAAGCAGTCACTTGCTAGAAACACAGAATATACATTTAAAAAAATCCTATCCTGATCCTTGTCTCTTCAACTACAAGCTTGCTGGTTACTCATTGCTAACAGGATAGAAGCTTTTTCTTTTACAAATTAAATTCTTCAGCCACTCAGTCATATATTCCTGGAATTCTACTCAGCAGCACAGTTCACCTCTCCTTGTGTTATGCTAACTAACAATAAGAATTCTATGAAACACTGGAGAAATGTGACAAAACCTCCTGAAGTGCTGAGGCTTGGGATGCTGAAGAACATTGAATACTATGATGGCTTTCATAACACAGTGAGTAAGGAAAGTTATTCCAAAAGCTTCCCAGTACTCAGAGAGAGTATTCTTAGAGGTAGAACTTTTTGAAACAGATTTCAAGTGGAAAATCTTAAATTGGGAATTAAAATGTATAATTTTCTAAGAATTACTTGCAATCAACTGTCTGTCTTCATATAACCATAGAATCACCTGGGTTGGAAGGGTCCTCCAAAGGTGATCTAGCACAAACCCCTCAGCAGGGACCTCAGCAGGGACCTCAGCAGGTGTTCAGGAGGAGACATGATGGGGTGCTTGGTGCCATGGTTTAGTTGTTTAGGTGAGTTGGATTGGTTGATGGGTTGGACATGATGATCTTGAAGGTCTCTTCCAACCTGGTTGTTTTATTATTATTATTATTATATTATAATAAAATAATAATAATAAAATAATAATAATATCCTCAACTAGATCATTTTTTTCAGAGCCTTGTTGAGCCTCATCTTGAATATATACAAGGAGTAATGGGGGGCAGGCAGAAGGGATCACACCATTAAATGCTTAAAAATTAAAATACCAGAAGAAAGAATACCAATTTTCATATTTTGAACTTGGTGCATACAGCACCAAGCTAGCAGCTCTATTCTGCATATTTGCATAACACAGTGAAGAGCAGCTCCATCCCTACCCACCTGCAGGAAATCTCTTACGAAGCAAGATTTTTTTCCCCCCTGCTGTTTCATGTGAATTTAGGATCGGCTGCCATATTTGACCTCTTTGCCCTCTACAACTACCTGAAAGGTGGTTGTAGTCGGGAAGGGATTGGCCTCTTCTCCCAGGCAACCAGCACCAGAACAAGGGGACACAGTCTCAAGCTGCGCCAGGGGAGGTTTAGACTCCAGGTGAGGAGGAAATTCTTCACCGAGCGAGTCATTCGGCATTGGAACGGGTTGCCCAGGGAGGTGGTGGAGTCATCGACCCTGGAGGCATTCAAGAGGGAATTGGACGTGGCACTTGGTGCCATGGTCTAGTCATGGGGTCTGTCTTGATAGGTTGGACTCGATGATCCTCGAGGTCCTTTCCAACCTAAGTTATACTGTGATACTGTGATACAGAAAAGTCATTATTTAGAGACCATTTAGAAGGTACAAAATCACAGGGAATATTTACAAGTCTTATTACATAAACAGAACACAAGGTAAGAAAACCCAGTGTTATAAGTAAAACCCAGAGGGGCTTTTATTTGCTATAAGTGTTATTTATTATGAATTTTTATTGTCAGTGCTAAGATTATTTTTAAATATTGTTTGTCATACAGAGTTACTAATAAAAAAAAAAATCATTTTTAAGTGAAAAGATTTCTTTTGAAGCTGTCTAAGTATGCACAGATACAGAGTCCTACAAACATAAGGATAATCCTTTTTTCACAACAAAGTACCACACACTCAAAGAAACCCTAAGACAAATAAACCAAAAAAAAAATGTTTTGAAAAAGGAATTTATAGCTTCTGATTTGTGTTTAATAAAGAGTTTGAAGCAACTCTATTATTAACATTCTTTATCTGATTGCACAAATAAAGGGGACTTTGTGTCAGCGTATTTTTTTGAGACTTTAGCATTTCAAAGCAGATCAATTTGTGAATTAAGTTCTTGAAACAGATACTTTTCATGTCTAGGAATAGAATAAAACGAAGAACTGAGGTACCCAACTACAAAAGATCTGTCAACAATTCTCTTATAAAGCCCCATTCTCAAGAGGTTACAATTATCACAGCATGACATTTTTGCAGGAAAATGATTTAGCGCTAGATGGCTTTTCTGGCTTATAATTTTGGGGTTGGTTTTGTTGTTGTGGGTTTTTTTTTTCCCTGTCTTTAAATAAGTAAGGACAGTTTCCCATACCTATAAGAGGAAAATTACCTTACCACTCACACTTCTCTCAACAACCTGAAAAGAGAGGGCCTTGGACTAGGTCTAGATTTCACTCATTTCAGCTTCTCTGATATTTGAACCGAAAGCTTCACATGAACAAACTGTCATAAAATCTACCAGTAAAATTCAGAGATAGACTCCGATATAACTTGTTGTTTTGAGGATATATCTATGGTTTTGATAATTAAAAAAAACCAAAACACACAAACAACCCAAAACAAAACCCAAAGAAATTCCTCCCAAACTTTCTGCCTTTATGGTAACTCTTCTGAGCTAATTAAATGAACCAGTATCTTCCATGCATGCATACACTCACTCTAAATATAAACATTAATAATGTAAAACATTCAGTGTTGGGGGAAAGAAACAAATGCTGGTTCACCCCTTATTTCATGGCTTGAATGAAAATTCCCTCAAGACAAAGGTGAGTAATCTGCACACTAGCATTCTAAACCACCAGGGTGAGCATGGCAATGCTTTCCTGTTGCATGTTGTGAAAGCTACAGAATTCTGCAAAGGGCAGAAATAATAATAATTGATTTTGGGTTGCCTGCTATCTTTGGAAACTGGAAGTGGAAAGACCTATGAATGGAGATAGGCAACATTGGCCATGTTTCTGAAAATCTCTAATTTGCAATCTTATTTTGTCCTGTATACCTCAAAGCTTTTTCACAATTCTTTAGAGAAAACAGTTTTGAAGTGGCACATAGCAAATGCCACTAGCAAAGACTAGAAATTCTAGTAAATGGTAGGAAGACTTTTATTAAGTTATGTTTTTCTTCACATTAGAAAGAAAAAAAATTATCACAAATATTAATGTTTACAATGATGAGCTGCTTTACTTACCTGCAAACACAGCTCTTCAGAAAATTTGGGGCTGGAGCACATGACAAGTTTAAAGAACTACTATTTCTAGTAACTTCCTTAACTCAGATCTATAGACAACCTAATCCTTTCCATACAAATTCTCAAGGTCTTTTTCATATGCAACAGATATGAAGCCATTTTTCCTTGCTATTTTCTCACAAATCATAAGTACACTTGGCAAGAACTCAAGCATACATGGCTGCTGACGCTTCATACGCCGGCAGAGAAGGTGAAGGTTGAATCACTCTAACACTTCGGAATTGATTTGGAATAGCTCTTGCAGGCTTGGAAAAAGCTACTCACTCCCAGCTACAGAAATGTTATACTACACTGTTACAGACTGAAAGAGATACAGACATACAGTTTTCAAAGACAGCTAGCATACTTCATTGTACACTCTATTCCCTGAGCCTTGTCAACAAAGAAGGGGTTGAACCTCCTTTGTGGGAGGATGATTACTGAATTGTGCTCCTGGCACGCACAAGGCCTTTCTGTCCTTCATTGAGTGCTGTGGGCATCAGAAATGAATGAAGTAGGGGAAGACAGATTGTTCTAATAGTCTGTTTCCCAGCAGACAAGAATCAAACCAGTTCACTCTTTCTTGGTTTCAGATAGACCTTTAGGTATTTTTTGAATTCTAGAAGCAGTTTATTTATACTCAAACCCCTTAAAATAAATACCATCTCACTTTCACCTCTCTCAGAGCAACTACTCTTTTTCTGCAACAAAGCAGCAAGTTTATTGTCTTGCCAAGAGCCACAAACTCTCTCTAGCTGAGGGACTTTACAAAGCTCCTGCTTTAAGTATTGTCTTGAATTACTTCTTTCTCCCCCTTCTCAGAACTGCAGCAGCCTGGTCTACAACCCCCTGCTGAGCCCTCACCTCAACCCGCTTTGCACTGCTCATACCTTTCATCTTTCCCAAGGGCATCTCCTAACACCAAACACCTGGGTCCCAGCCAGCTGAGAGAATTCTGCCTCACCCACTCCTCAGGGGTCCTGGTCACAGGCCTGAAAGAAGCAAGCACTTGAGAAGGTTTCTGGTTACCTATAGCAATATTCATCAGCTATAGCTAAAGATTAAGCAGCTAAGAAACAAAAAGGTCTGGGGATTCACAAGCAATTCAGAACATTAAAAAAGCAAGAGGGAGAGAGGAAAGAGGAGAAAGGAGAAAGGCTTTAGCCACAGAAAAAAGAAGCTCAGCAAGCAAAGAGAGAATTTATAAATGCATTTCCACAGATTATACAAAAAAAATTGGTATTTAGCTCATGGTAGATACTCATTGGTAGAAAGAAAAGAACCTTTTTGGAAAACAAAACACTTAGTTGTTATCAGCAATTATGCCTCTGAATCCAATGTGAAAAAGGAGCACTTTTTAGGTGTCAAATTTTTCTTTTCTTTTATAGATTTGAATTCTGAGGATGAGTTTTTTTCTTCCAAACCACAGTCAGAGTGCTCCATGTGACTTTTACTAGCTTACAATTGGTAATGTTTATTTGACCCAAGAACTACCTCCAAAGCAATCTAGTTCCATCATAAAACTCACTCATGAGTCAATTCCTCATCCGCCACTACTCTGTAATTTTAAAAATGGGAGGAACCAACCCACATTTCAGAGCTCCCAAGCTAAACTCAATATTTTAACTGATACAATGATCACAGTATCACAGTATAACTTAGGTTGGAAAGGACCTCGAGGATCATCGAGTCCAACCTATCAACACAGACCCCATGACTAGACCATGGCACCAAGTGCCACGTCCAATCTCCTCTTGAACGCCTCCAGGGACGATGACTCAACCACCTCCCTGGGCAATCCGTTCCAATGATGAATGACTCGCTCAGTGAAGAATTTCCTTCTCACCTCGAGTCTAAACCTCCCCTGGTGCAGCTTGAGACTGTCCCCCCTTGTTCTGGTGCTGGTTGCCTGGAAAAAGAGACCAACCCCTTCCTGGCTATGACCACCTTTCAGGTAGTTGTAGAGGGCAGTGAGGTTACCCTTGAGCCTCCTCTTCTCCAGGCTAAACAATTCCAGCTCCCTCAGCCTCTCCTCATAGGGCTTGTGTTCAAGGCCTCTCACCAGCCTTGTTGCCCTTCTCTGGACATGTTCAAGTGTTTCGATGTCCTTCTTAAACTGAGGGGCCCAGAACTGGACACAGGACTCAAGGAGTGGCCTAACCAAAGCAGAGTACAGGGGCACAATGACCTCCCTGCTCCTGCTGGCCACACTATTCCTAATGCAGGCCAGGATGCCATTGGCCCTCTTGCCCTCCTGGGCACACTGCTGGCTCATATTCAGGTGGCTGTTCATCAGCACACCCAGGTCCCTCTCTGTTTGGGAGCTCTCCAGCCACTCTGACCCCAGCCTGTAGCTCTGCATGGGATTGCCGTAGCCAAAGTGCAGCACTCGGCACTTGGACTTGTTGAATGCCATCCCATTGGACTCTGCCCATCTGTCCAGTCGGTCGAGGTCCCTCTGCATCTTTAGGTGTTAATTTTTTCTTTCCTTTTATAGATTTTGCATTTTGCATCTACTGCATCTTTTATAGATTTTGCATTTTGCATCTACTGAATTTTCCCAGCATAGGAAATGAAAATACATTAAGGAGACTAATTCACTTTTCTTAATTATGGATATTTTCACTTAAATGTGGCACTTTGCTCTTTATGGTTTAGAAATGGTCAGCTATGTAGAAAGGCAGCTAATCTGCCAGCTAACAGTAAACTCTAAAAGGAAAAAAGTATTAAAGACATCCCTTATCTGTATATGATACCTGTTGTTCATATGCTTAACTAGCTGTTATCTGAAGAAAATCCATTCCTCATAATTGAGTAAAAAAAAAAAAACCACAATAAAAAGCACTGTTCAGACTGTGAGAACAGATGCATGCTATTACTATGGTGAGACTACCTAAACTATTAATATACTGTCTTTGCAAAGTACCTGTCATCTCATCCTATTAACACCTCCCTGAAAGGGTTGCCACAACTCTACTTTATAACTTGAATCCAGACATTTTTGTGGAGGATGGTGATATGCAACTACGATACAGACTGACTCACTGCCCAGAATTCTCTTCAATGTTTCGCATGTTCTTTAAATATTCCCTACCTTGGCTGTGGAAACAATGTCAAAACACACTTTTCAACAATTACATTTAAGCACATAGCTGTTGAGTTTTACTACCACTATGGCTATGATAGTGGTAAAAAAATACTGTCTAGGAAAAAATGTTATGTAATGATCCGCGCTGAGTTGCCAATAATAGGATGTCAAAATTAATTGTCCCATCACAACCAAAGCTACAATCCCTTTAAGTCTCTCTCTTTTTTTCCCCCTTCAAATAATTAAGCCTTGCTTTAAAGGCATTTACCTTTCCTTTTCATTTTAAGTGGGATTTTCTACAAACATAAATCCAAATAAATCACCATTTTTCACAACCTGATTTTGAACCAATTTTTACAAACTGGTTCTGGTACAACATCTCGTTCCAGAAGGTAGGATAAATATAGCTGACAAGAAACCTTCCTTGCAATCTAGCACAACAAACACAGGAGCATTTCAGTTATGCTCTTAGTATGGGCTTTTTTAAATGCCCATAACATGCAACATAGCAAAACAAGATTTGCTGAGATGGCCAAGGACTTGAGTAGCAATAATACTTTTAGCTCTTTTGTTAATCATATACAATGGTTAGTTTTCATATTTCTTCAATGTCCATAAGTCATAGAAAAGCTCCCAAGAAAAAAACACCAACACCAAAACCCACAAAAAAAAACCCCAAACCCAACAAAAAACAAAGGCCAATGCCGCTGTGTATCCTTCTCTAGCTAGATTTTAGATTATGAGTGCATTGTTAAACTACTTCTCATTACCTGACAAATATTCTCTCTTTATCCACAAAAACTGTGAAGAAAGTGAAAACAAACACTGCTTAGTCTCCAAAATATTACCTAATTAATTTAATTGCATGCCACAGAAGTCTCTGTATCCAAAATGTCTTTTACAGCATAATAAAAACACAGAGTTAATTTATTGCCTGATGAGAGTGTCTGGGAAGTTCTGCCTGTGAGTCTTGGTAAAATTTCTGTCCCCTTTTATTTGACCTAGGCTATTGAGTCCTCTACACTGACTGAGCAACTTTGACCAAGGCATTGAAGATATGGAAAGTACCTCTGTCAGCCTGACTTCCAATTCAACTACCACCTGCAATACAGACTGACAAAGGAATATAAGGCTCTTTTTATCCTTAAATAATCTTATAGAGATAAGGCTTATGAATGTGAAGTGTTGGCCTTGTTGGCTGTTTGTTAGGCTACTCAGATGTCCAGTTACTTCTGTACATACATCTGTGACTACATTTATCATGCAGTGGACATACAAGAACTTGTACTGGTGTGAAAGGATAAAGAGGATATGTTTACTAGCAAGGTGACATAACTCTGTCCCTGATGGGGCATAATGCAATGCATGATATTAGAGACTGAAACAATTGTGAGAAACTTACTTTGAATATGTACCTCATGGGAAAGTGACCTGGTCCTTGAAGTCCTTTCTTTTCCTTCTGATACTCATTCTCTTGCATGTCACCCAAGTATCTGCTGCTTGTGGTCCATAATATACATTTTGGCATTCTAATAGCATACATTTTTATCTTGAGATCATTGCAGTATGCAAATACACCTATTTATACAGGAAATACATCTTACACAATTACAGAAAATAGAAGCTGTCAAAAACTTCCTATTCATTGTAATTGAAATGATACTATCATAATTTTACCCTCTTACATAAAAAGTATTCTTCATCAGAAATCACAGAAAATAATTAATTTTATACAGGATGAGGAAGGTATCCTGTGAGGGTCCAGAAATTAAAATATGTTAAACAGAAAAGATATTGAACTTTAACAACTATATTGTAGTGAAACCATGAATCTTATCCAAACCTTGCAAAAACTTCACCTGCAATAATTTCCATCATTTTAGTTGATTGCTTTGTAATGCTGTATAAGATGAACCAGACTGGTGAATAATCCTAACAATAAAAGAGTAAAAAGAACATTTTAAGCATAAGATTTGACTAATAATGTTTCCATATGGGAAATGTGTCCTCCCATAGAAAATATCTGAAGACAAATCCTGTCAGATAAACACTGCTTGAGAAAGGAATCTTAACATATTCATGGGACCTCACAGAAAAGTTCTGAAAAGATCATTCCTGAAAACCATTTCAACAGAGCACAGAAGTGATACTGACTCCAGTTTAGCAAAGGCAGCACAAAGAACTAAAACCTGGGTTACTGAAAGAGCTTTGTGAACCTGTATAACACTGCAGATTTGACAGAATCATCTTGAAAAGGTGACGAATACTGAGTCTGTCACCATGCAAACTCTATGACATATGGCCAATAGATTGTTGGTAAATATTTAATAAAATGAAACATTAGTCTCTGAGGTAAAACCTCTACTATTACAAAGAGGCAAAGGCACAGCAACAAAGCATGTGCTCTTTTTTGACAATGGTGCTGTGTTTCAGGTTGCCCATTTCTACAGGCTAAAACTAAAACTCACTCAGTTACCAGTGTAACACAACTCAGCAGAAGAGGCCTCTGTACATTCTATTATCTGTTATGTTTTGGTTTTTTCCCAGTTAAACCTGCTTTCCATGGTTCAACAACTCGAGAGCAATGTAAAAAGTGTATTTGTTTTGCTGGCACATGTCTTTCAAGTCATTACTATTCTGACTTCAGAATTAGTACTGTAAAAGCCAGTAGAGTTTGCTGGGTTTGCTTGCTGTTCACAACTGTTTATGGAATAGAAGACTGGATTTTATAGAGGACCGATTCACTGCTTCCTTTGGAGCAGTGATTTTGAATCAGAATTACTAGTTAAAATAGTATGGCACTGTCAATTCCAGATAATACTATATTTGGCAGCTCCACTAATGACTCGTATGAATTGCCAGAACAAAAGCTTGCCTGCATTCAGATACATCACACCAGAGCTATGTGTAACATCACAAATCCAAATCCAAAAATCATGGATGGTTTTAGAAAAATCTTTAATTTTAATAACAATGAACACTGAGATGCTGGGATTTTTCCTCAAGTTTTCCTATTTTTGAACAATTAGGGACACACTTATTTCAATGTATTCTAATTTTGGACCAAAAGACATTAAATGTAATATCTTTGGTGAAAATGAAAACAAAATTACCATCTCTTGATTTAGGAAACTGATTTTTAAAGATGCTGGGCAAAAGGTTAGAAAGTGGTACAGGCTAAAAAAGATCCACAACACAAGGCCCATTAGAAAGACTGATAATCTGCAACATTGTGCATGAAGAGGTGCATGAAGAGTATCATAGCATCATAGTATCATTCAGGGTTGGAAGGGACCACAAGGATCATCTAGTTCCAACCCCCCTGCCATGGGCAGGGACACCCCACACTAGATCAGGCTGGACAGAGCCTCATCCAGCCTGCTCTTAAACACCCCCAGGGACGGGGCCTCGACCACCTCCCTGGACAACCCATTCCAGGGTTTCACCAATCTCACGGTGAAGAACCTCCTCCTCACATCTAGCCTGAATCTCCCCACCTCCAGCTTCATTCCATTCCCCCTAGTCCTATCACTACCTGAGATCCTGAGAAGTCCTTCCCCAGCCTTCCTATAGGCCCCCTTCAGATACTGGAAGGCCACAATTAGGTCACCTCGGAGCCTTCTCTTCTGCAGACTGAACAGCCCCAACTCCTTCAGTCTGTCCTCATAGGAGAGGTGCTCCAGCCCTCTGCTCATCCTTGTGGCCCTTCTCTGGACACGCTTCAGCACCTCACATCCCTCTTGTAATAGGGGCTCCAGAACTGGACACAGTACTCCAGGTGGGGTCTCACTAGGGCTGAGCAGAGGGGGAGGATCACCTCCCTCGACCTGCTAGCCACACTTCTCCTGATGCAGCCCAGGATCTGATTGGCTTTGCGGGCTGCAAGTGCACACTGAGAGCTCATGTTGAGCTTTTTGTCCACCAGCACCCCCAAGTCTCTCTCCTCAGGGCAACTTTCCAGCCAGTCACTGCCCAGCCTGTATTTGTGCCTGGGATTGCCTCGACCCAGATGCAGGACCCTGCACTTGCTCTTATTGAACTTCATGAGGTTGGCTTGTGCCCACCTCTCCAGCCTGTCAAGGTCCCTCTGGATGGCCTCCCTGCCCTCCAGTGTGTCTGCTGCACCACACAGCTTGGTGTCATCAGCAAACTTGCTGAGGGTGCACTCAATGCCACTGTCCATGTCACCCACAAAGATGTTGAATAAGACAGGTCCCAGGACTGATCCCTGAGGGACTCCGCTTGTCACTGGCCTCCACTGGGACATGGAGCCATTGACAGCCACTCTTTGGGTGCGGCCATCAAGCCAGTTCCTTATCCATCTAGTGGTCCACCCATCAGACCCATGTGTCACCAGTTTGGAGACCAGGATGTGGTGCGGGACAGTGTCAAAGGCTTTGCTCAGGTCCAGGTAAACGACATCAGTTGCTCGCCCCTCATCTATTATTTTTGTCACCTGCTCATAGAAGGCCACCAGGTTGGTCAGGCAGGATTTGCCCTTGGCAAAGCCATGCTGACTGTTCCCAATCACCTCTTCACTATTCTTTTGAGCGAGTAGTGACTCCAGGAGGATCTGCTCCATGATCTTTCCAGGCACAGAGGTGAGACTGACTGGCCTGTAGTTCCCTGGTTCCTCCTTCTTACCCTTTTTGAAGATGGGGGCAATGTTTCCCCTTTTCCAGTCCGTGGGGATTTCACCAGATTGCCATGACTTTTGAAATATAATAGAGAGGGGTTTAGCAACCTCATCTGCCAGTTCTCTCAGTACCCGTGGGTGTATCCCGTCGGGTCCCATGGACTTGCTTGTCAAATTTCTGTGATGGAATTAACAGCCATGAGAAATGTTTGCCTCAGCTCATTTGCTGCAACTCCACAACTTCCCTCTAGAAGCAGCAACTTTCTGCTATGCAGATCTACTACAGAAAACTCAGCACTTGAATGGATATGCTGGACAAATGGCAGGGGCAGTATTGTCTGTCTCCAAAGCTGTTATCCAGTAACATTCCCTTTTTTTTATTTTTTTCTTTCTTTTTTCCCCTTTTTTTAATTTTTTTCTTCTTTTTTTTTTCTTTTTCTTTTTTTAAACAAATTAATCAGAGCCTCACATCTTAACTATCAACATTACAGCTTAAGCATTGTGAAATGTTAGAATTCTCCTTGTCCAGCAAAGAGGCAGATAATTTTTTTGTCTTCCATTAAAAAAAAAAAAAAAAAGGCCAATTTTGGTAAAAAGTAAATTTATCCTGCAGGGTTACAACATTTCTTCAGGACAGTCAAATCCCAAAACTGCAATTATGCCTCTTTGTATGACATTGTAATCCTTAAACGCTCCACACAGTGCTATCTCACTGTCACTTATTCTCTGCTCAGCTTACTTATTTCATCACCTCATTATTTATAGTCAAAATTTCAGCCAAACTAAGACCAAACACATATATAACACTGCAAAAAAAACTCCAAAGAGTCCTGCTATCAGTTTGAATTAGTAATAACAGTTTGGACATTTGTTATTTAAGTTTGTTTAATTCCTTCTGTTTTAAAGGCACCTATGCATCATCATGAGATCTTCCATTACCCAATCATGTATCAAGAGAACACGACAGTCGTGTTAGAAGAGCATCTGTTAACATGTTTGAAGTTCTGCAATTGCTAAGGTTGACACTGAACACAGAATCCACTAGATGGCATAAAGCAATAAATGTAATGATAAAAACCATATTGAATATAATATATTTAAAGAAGCCTTTCACATCCCTCACTAGATTAAATTCAAAGCGAGCTTTGGCTTTCCTAACTCTGTTCCTGCACTCTCAGGGGAATGAGGAAAATAAAACCAATTCCCAATGTAACTTTTCATTTTATTTATTTCATATTTTCTTATAAACTTGTAACTTTGTTTATTCTGAATGTTGTGAACAAATGCTTTTATGTCCATTTAACCTAATCCAGCCTCAGTCTAATGTGATTTCAGATGACTATGTAACAGCATCCCTCACCTCAGGTCATGACAAGTCTGTAAAGCAAGACCAGTAGCCCCATCCTCCACTTTTTCCAATAGGTAGATTTACAGCTCAGCTTCTCAGACCAAGGAAAGGACAAGCAGTGTAGGAGTAAGAAGAAGCAAAATAGTTTTAATATTGTTTATACTGAAGTCTCTCTGGAATGCAGGAAGGTGTTGATACCAGGTCTAGATACCAGGAGGATATACTGCACTTGTGAGGTCTCATATTTGGCCTCACTGAGTTTTCTCTTGCACACTGCCTTGCTTCAGCAATTCTACGTATATGTGCTACTTTGGATTCTGCTGATGCTATCAGAAACAATGCTAGGGCACATACAGAGTCTGTTCCAGACACAGGCACCAGGATGCTCATGAAAATGTTTGCTAACCAGACATGCTATATGAATGCTTCATAAATTGGATGACACTTGTTCAGCTTTACTTGTACTTTTAAGCAATTTCTGTAGAACCTGACAGTTCTAAAGCTATCGACTTCCAAAGACAACTTTACTTCTAGGAAGATTCTTCACCAGAACTAAATCATCCTTTTCTCTCTCTTCATGTGCATACATATGTACATATATATACACGCACACACATTCTGTATGTTTCCCACACACATTCTGTATGTTTCCTATTATCCAAATATGTATTTGCATTGAAATATGTATGTGTATATTCAAATATGCTTACAGAGACTTCCCCCCTTTCAATCCTGGTGTATCAAAGAAATCAAAGATCAGGAAATATATCTGAAGTCCAAGAAAATGTCCTTTTCAGTCAGTGGGAAAAGCCTTTTGCATAAAAGGAATAATGTGAAGCAGACCACTTCTACAGAGTAGTGTTTCCTAGTAGTTGGAAGCTCTTCTCTTCAGTTTTTCAAATAGCCTGTTAGAGAAATGGGAGCTTACCTCTTGGTAGTAACCAACAAACCCCAGCATTTTAAGCTTCTGAGAAACATCAGTCTCTTCAACTAACTGAATGAAAGCCTAACCAAATATTCCAGTTGCATGCTATGGCTCTTGTGTGGTTTCATGACACAAAAAGTATGAATAAGAAGGAAGCAGAAGCATCTAGCAGCTCCTGGAGCTGCTCCTGGAGCTGCTCCTGAAACATATTTTAAAGCCTTTAAGAAAAAAAAAAATCAGAAAGATTATTATTAAAAATCAAAACAAGCTGACAATATACAACCACTCTGTACTCCCCAAAACTCAGAGGAGTCATTCATGTCTATGGTGAAAATGACTCTGTTCTGAATAACAATGCACCATAGGTTTCATTTTCAAGGGTGTCCTTACTGACCTCTGCCTTCTTTTTAGCATTCATCAGCAATGTCTGATATATGCCACTCTACAAGTATTTACCAAGTTCTTGGGACGGACAACTGCCCCTTGAAATGGGGAACTATGCTGCAGAAACAGAGAATAGCAGTATTTGTTTACACTCACTACAAACCATTTTGTTAATCTTGAACAAACAGTGCTCCTAACATGATCACTGTCTACCAAATGAAGCACCACATCCAGCCTCATTAGGTAAAATCCAGTTTCTTCTTCAGGCAGTACAATGAACAACTTCAGTTGCTGCCAGGTTGCTCCATCTCTAATTTCTTTTGCCAAATGGAGCTGGAATTGGCATACATTTGAAGATGCCACAATGAAAATGGGTTGGCACAATTTTGTTGAGAAATTACTCCTCTTTTATGATGAATTTACAAGTCAATGTGATGAGTAGTGGCTTGAAACTGACATGATTATGTACGTGGCTTCTCAAGATAGTGCAAGAAGCATCCTAGTCCCATTGAAGTGCCTTATGAATGGAGGGGAATACAGGCAATCTTCTGAATGGATAAGATTAATTAAGAACGTTAACCCTGCGTGGCCACAGTCCCCATCAGAACAGTATTCTGGTACAGTCATAAAAGATCCAGTAGTATTAGTGGTACCAGAAAAGCAGCTTTAAAAGCTGTTACAAAAATCTCATAACTCTAGAAAAGCCTGGAAAACTTTGCATTGAGAGACAATCTTTGGCAAAATGTTGCATTTTATTCTGAATACTTTTCTACTGATACTATTTTTGATACAAAGAATTCTTTCATTGCAGAAGATGTATTTCAGACCCTTTGCCAGAGAGAATAGAGAAAACAGCCACCTACTGCCCCTTTTGGAAAAAAAAAAGCAACTTAACAAACTAGGAACATGCAGCATGGATATGAGTAAGCAGGCAACAAAGGTATGTTTTCAACTTCCTAAAGATACAGCAACTAAATCTACTTCATTAAGAGTGAGCTGTTCCTTTATATTCTTCCTCCCTATCCTGGCCACTGGCAAAGTTGCATTATTATCCTGTGAGTCATTCTTTCTTCAAAATATCTCTCTGGGTAGTACTTGTTAATTAAACTTTCTCATCCTCTCTTTCTCTCTTACAGTTGTTGGCAACAGTCTTGTATCCTTTCTTTTGAATAGACATCTATATGTAATCTCCCATTATAAGAGTAGTAGGAAGGAACTGCCTGTCTTTTACCACGTGTGCCTGTTGAGTGTACAATTACTAATTATACCAAGTATGTCTTGTGAGTGCTGCTGGTGATTTAAATAGTACATTTTCTTCATCTCTTTAGGACAATGTCTTCTATTGTACAATATTTCTGTCTGATTCTTTGGTGGTATTTTAGCTAGTGAACTTGAAAAGTTCTTCAGTTGCATAAAGAAAAATGTGGAACATCTGTCCCTTTTCTGTAGATGTGACTCTGCAGTAGCTAAAACAGCCTGCTGTTCAGAAATGCAGAGTAGGAAATAAAATGGCATTTGAATACGTGTGGTAATAATAGTCTGGTGGTAGTATTGTCACAGCCAAAACTCATCAGAGCCATAGCTAGTCAAATTGCATGTACTGATTTCTTAATTTCATTTTGTATGAAATGGTAGAAAAACATGTTTCACAAACACTAGGTTTCACTCCTGACCACATAAACGTACATACGTGTGTGTGTGTGTGTATATATGTATAGAATAGAATAGAATAGAATAGAATAGAATAGAATAGAATAGAATAGAATAGAATAGAATAGAATAGAATAGAATAGAATAGAATAGAATAGAATAGAATAGAATAGAATAGAATAGAATAGAATAGAATAGACCAGACCAGACCAGGTTGGAAGAGACCTTCAAGATCATTGTGTCCAACCTATCATCCAACACCACCTAATCCACCTATAAACATCATGAGGAGAGCCTGCCCTATAAAATATAAAAGGAAGTAACTGAGCATGAATGAATTATCTGAGTACAAATGAAAGGACAATAGAAATGTTATGTATGTTTAGTGATGCAAATTCATGGGCTGGCTCTGTAGATCACCAAAGAGTTACAGTTTATGCCTTTAACCATAATCATTTAGTGCATAAATCTGTGGAGAGTAACAGCTCTAGCTTTAAGTATATGGCAATATAGGGAAGGTGAAATATGAACAAAGAGTAGTAGACGTATGGGAAGGACAAGGTAAGCAGAGAGAGAGCCTCTGCACAGTAACACATAATCATTTTCCAGTGAAATTTGACCTCCACCATGGACACCATTGTAGAAAATAATTGTTAAAAGGAATGAGAAGTCTACAATTAGGATAGAATAGGAAGGGATAAGAATTCAGCAACTGATTTAACCTAGGCCAAGGGAAACCTGTAGCAAAATAAGGAAAAATATTCTCTTGGAAAATCAGTTCAGACCTCATCCACAAAACCACCCCTTCACTAAGCAGAGACAAAACAACACAGATTGCTGCTCTCCAGGTAGCCATGAGCCTGACTTAAATCTGATCTGGTAAATCCCTCAAAGTCCCTCCAAGACCTACATTTCTATGGATTCCACAGTAAGATAAAGATAAGGAGAATGGGCCGTTATAAGTGTGATGTTTGATCTTTTTATTTCTGCCATGTATGAACATCAAAAGCATTTGTTGGGACTGCAGTTGTCAAATTGCAAGCCAGCATGTGAAAACAGCTGTCTATCCTCAGCACCAACAAACATGAATAGAGCTGTCATCATAATTACAGCTCAAAGCTGGATTGTCTTCAAATACCAGCAACAGTCTGCACTGAGCGCGATGTCAAATAAGCCTGACTCAACTAGTTTAGGATCTACTTTTCTAGAGAGCGTAATTACAGCCTTTCTTTTCTATGAAAGGTTGCAAACGTTTCAGCCTAAGGAAGTCTGTTATCTCTCATGTTAAATATTTCATTACTTGCTAGAAATCATTCTAGAAATCAAAACATGATTTACACATTTAATAAAATAATTAAAGAGTTTATAGATGTGTATATAATTTTAACTTGATTACAGACCAATAGCCTTGACTCCTTGTTACAGCATTAACTGCCTTCTGATGTTGCTCTATGGATCTGTCAAATGTTTATCTAGATACATACAGTAGCTCAAGGGGGTTATACATGAAGTTAACAGTATAACAAATGTGCAGTCACAGAATCTTAGAATCATTCATGTTTGAAAAGACCTCAGCAGCTTTTCTGGTCTCTACTCCTGCTCAAAGTTCAAGACACATCTTTTAGTTTGATTCTATATTTTATACATGTGTCATTATATTCTGATTTATATTTTTTTTTTACTTCAAATCACCCAGAACATCTTATTGAAAGAATACATAAAAGTCTTAAAAGTCAGACATTGCATAGTAAAATACTCATATTGAAAAGTACTGACAACAAACTGGTAGTTACCAACTGAAGGATACTGACTGAAAAAGTCTGGTGATGATTCCTTCCTTATCTGCTCATTATGTGTTACTGTGCAGAGGCTCTCTCTCTGCTTACCTTGTCCTTCCCATACGTCTACTACTCTTTGTTCATATTTCACCTTCCCTATATAGTCCAACCCTAACTTCAGTATTATGTTCATTTCCCTTTCCAGCCCTTTCTCCATGGTGAACCCAGATATATATGCACACTTGGTCCCAGAATGTGGGAACAAAAGACAGATAGGAAAGCTGTTGGTGACTTCACTTGGATGATACAGGTAGGAGGTTTCTCCCTTGGTCACCAGAGCATTGGGAAAAGATGGGCACAGTCTGGTGTTTATAAATACAACTATAACTGTAGACATGTGCACGCTATGTTGCATAATGCAACACTGTAAACATGGCATAACTCATTAGCTTAAATTCAGCTGAGCATTAAAGATGCGAGTGAACATAAAGAGAAGATATGAATCTAAATGTAGATCACTGATGCTCTTCAGGAGCGATATATAGAGAGCCACAGTGTACATATACCCACTCTGTAGATTGTATCAGAAATTAGCTAGAGCTTCTAAAAGGTGAGAATAGACTGCAGTAATGATGCACACACACAAAAGAATAGAAGCTGTTTGGAAATGTGCTCATTAGCCAGCAATTAATTTTATTAACTGTTTCCTAAGTTGCCGTCATTCCACTTCACACTAAAGTTCAGGGAGAAGACAGCGGTTAACTCACCTTTCTAAAGACTACCTTTTTCCTGGGCAATCTGGGATCTCATAAATATAAACCAAAATACAATTTCAGCATGGTTTACACACTTTCTTTTACAAGATTTCTTCATAATATATAGATTAGAAACAGAGAATCAACTTGTACCAGTTCAGGATCTACTTCCAACTGATGATGCAAATTGTGGGAAGGATGAGGTTATCTTGGAAATATAGAATCATTGTGTATCTCCAGGGTGCTCTAGAACCACAGGGATTATTTTTTAGGCTTGCTTTCCAAAACAGAGAACCTGCATTTCAAAGAGATATTCTTGTACAATACAGTATTGTTCCCCATGTCTGAGATCTGCACAATCTCTTTCAAATTTCACGCAGGCATACGTAAGGAATGTGCAAGGAACAACTAATAAGATACACTATCACAGATCTACCAGAGATGATCTCAAAGTCTAAATGTACCATGTTATTTGTAGGCAGGAAGCGGAGCCAAGGGAAGACCTTTGAGAATCAAAAAAGCTATTATTTGAGACATAATAGGCCACAATCTCCACTTCTGATTATGCAACCTAGCAAGAATAGATATCCTCAAGAAACAATCTCTGGAACCCACTCATCTTTTGTGTCCGCCTGTAGACACAGGGAATTGAAAGGATATGTTTCAATTCCATTCTGACTAGATGGTGAATATGTCTGTTAACAGTCACTAACAGTTCTTAGATATTCTCTTTAATCACCTGCACAATAATGTAATTAAAGATGCAAAACCAACAAAAGATTAAAGGGTTGTCCAAAGAAGCAGTGATTCACAAAGTATTGAATACACAAAACCTAGTTTGAGTCTCAGTCCTGTGGATTTCAGGCTACTACTGATTTTAGCCAAAGGCAATTGTAATGATATTGGAAAAGATTAAAAATTTTAAATATGATTAAACTCATTAAGAACTTGTCTTGAAGCTTAAGTGGATGTGGCAGCAGAGAAGAGGCTTGGATGCTACTGTGAATCATGCCAATTTCACTTTGAAAAACTGCTCTCCAAACACTGAAGTTGTACTCTGTGGTTAGGAAAATGAGCTAAACTGGTTTCCCAGTGCAGTATGCCCATAAAAGTGAGAAAGTTCACTGACCCATAAACAGCACATGCTGTTTCCTACAGTGCCTTTGCAAGTCCTATCTCCTACCAACCATGTAATAACCTGAAACTATATTTGGAGCTGACAGGGAATGAAACTGAGAAGGAGGAATGATTAGACAGGATAAGTACAAAGCTTTTCAGTTAAAAAAGTTTTCAGAAGCTTGTCAATAGGGATTTAAACATGTGGGATGAGCCACATTCTGGAAATGTAATTTTCTCATCACTTTTTATACACCTTATTTATATTATACAACTTCTAGCTCTTTAAATATAGGTGTGAGGATTCCCACTTACAGAAAATACGAGAGAATTAGAAAATGAGAGAAACTTCTTATTTGTAAGAAACACCATTGTGAGTCTATTGGAGTTTCTTCTCCTAACATAGCTCATGAGCTCCAGTCTTTCACTGAACAATTCTATTTTCCTGCTCTTTGGTAAAAATCCTGTGAATTATTAAGAATTACTCTTTTCCCCACTGAAGCAACAAGATCTAGGAGTTGGCCTTAAATAAAATGGTCTGCACTTGCCTGTAATGTTTACAACTGCATTTGAGGCTTCCGCTAATAAAGCTGATCACTGCCATTTATTTAAAACAAAACAAAACAAAACAAAACAAAACAAAACAAAACAAGAAAAAAAAAGCCCCAAACTTAAGATATTTAAAGTTATTTGATTGACAAAGAAAGCCTTTTTTAAACAAAGGTTAGCAATAATCAATTTCTTTCCTAAACCAAACACAGTAACAGAGGGAGTATTGTATAAAAACTCAATCATGTGTTTCTCCATGTAAAGTTCATGAACATGTCTGTCAACACACAACCGTGGCTTTTTGGGAGGGCTTTGTTTTGTCAGGGAACTGGAGTTATCACAGTATCACTTAGGTTGGAAAGGACCTCGAGGATCATCGAGTCCAACCTATCAACACAGACCTCATGACTAGACCATGGCACCAAGTGCCACGTCCAATCTCCCCTTGAACGCCTCCAGGGTCGATGACTCCACCACCTCCCTGGGCAACCCGTTCCAATGACGAATGACTCGCTCGGTGAAGAACTTCCTCCTCACCTCGAGTCTAAACCTCCCCTGGTGCAGCTTGAGACTGTGTCCCCTTGTTCTGGTGCTGGTTGCCTGGGAGAAGAGGCCAATCCCTTCCTGGCTACAACCACCCTTCAGGTAGTTGTAGAGGGCAATGAGGTCACCCCTGAACCTCCTCTTCTCCAGGCTAAACAACCCCAGCTCCCTCAGCCTCTCCTCACAGGGCTTGTGCCCAAGGCCTCTCACCAGCCTTGTTGCCCTTCTCTGGACACATTCAAGTGTTTCGATGTCCTTCTTAAACTGAGGGGCCCAGAACTGGACACAGGACTCAAGGTATGGCCTAACCAGAGCAGAGTACAGGGGCACTTGCAACAGTTTCAACAGTTTCTCTGGAATGCTCATTAGTTTTTCAGTACTTAAAACAATGAAGGGAAATACACAGATCAGCAAACTTTATTGAATCATCAAGGAGATCAGTTTGATGTTCTGACAACATTAATACAATTTCTTCTAGAATCCTATCAGAACATATGCACTGCTCCTCATATCTCATACTTTAAATTCGATATATCTGTAGATTTGTTATTCTGACATTTTGATTTTGACCTTGACTAGGGTGTAGCCTTCATTTTCACAGAGGACATTAGTGACTCTCAGCAGGTGAAACACCCTATTTCAAAAGCCCAGTCCCAGTTATATGAACCATTTAAATACTCTATTCATAGGATTGTTTGCTGTTGTTGTTTCTTAATTAACCCTAAATTAATAGAACAACAGTTCACAACAGATTTATAGAGCCAAAACATTTAGGCTGTCACTGAATTTAAAAACTCCAAGTTCATATCACCCTCTATTTAAGGCAAAATAGATTTAAATTTCTAGCCCTGAGACCTCTCAAACTCTAGATTTTACACATAGGCAGCTTAGAGTTCATAATACTATTCCTAAAGAGTTCTGACCTTGCAAAGTGTAGTGGAAAAAAATGTAGTTAGCACCTACCTGTTTCATCTAACACTGGGGAATATTTTTGTATGCAGTTGGGTAGGTTTTGATCTAATTCATGGCTGTCATTTCATGGCTTTCACTGGGAATCAGATAAACACCAACACAAAAGACCATATCCAGCAATCTCATATCCATTTGGCTTTAAGTGACAAGAAATAGCATAAGACAGAACATTATTAGCATTTTAGCAAATTTTTGTTTCCAGCTCAGTTCAGCTCAGTAT
Source organism: Melanerpes formicivorus (assembly GCF_026170545.1). Lineage (NCBI taxonomy): Eukaryota > Metazoa > Chordata > Aves > Piciformes > Picidae > Melanerpes > Melanerpes formicivorus. Next base: position 4,465,713 of record NW_027142368.1, on the reverse strand, counting down.
CCTATGAGTTTCAGTATGTTGCAATGGACTCACAGTAAAGGAACGAAATACTATTTTAAAGCATGAAATATTGCTGAATTGGGGCCTGAAAATATAAAACTAAATCACAGAAAACTAGTTCTGTCCAATTCTCCCTGAGAAGGAAAACATTTAGACTACTGTACTTTAAATAAATATTTGACCTCTAATAAAACCCAGTTTCTTATATAGAATAGATCTCAAATCAAAACACCATGCTGGTGTCAAACAAATTGTATGCACCTGCAGAAAAACTTTCCTGCTTTCCCTCACAGTTCCATGCAGTGCTAATACCTTAAATCTGACCTGCTGCAAATAAGCATATTTCCCAGTGCTCCACTGAGCTTTTTAGCACGCCCCAGATTTCCTAACTATCTTAAGAACAAAACCCCACTATCTTGTTAATAGATACTAAGATGATTTTGGTGTTCATTGGGTTTTTTGTTGTTTTGTTGGGTTTTTTGTTGCTGTTTTTCTAATGACATAAATCAGTGGTAAGAGAACTGATTATTACACTATTACAGTAATAACATGCTTATGAAGAACACACTGGGTTTTTTCCCTTGTGAAATTTTCATATGGTGACAGGAAACTGAAAAGAAAGTAATCTCTTCACCTTCCCAGATGAAAACCTGCATCTACCTGCTCGTCTCCAATCAAAATCGCATATGCTGAGGGTAATTACTCAGTATTCCGTATTTTACTGAGAAAGGGCTGGACACAAGAAACTGCTTGGAGTGAAACTATTTCTTATCTGTTTTATATAATTGTGTAACAAATCCTGAACTACCCACTTTGTGGAGCCATATGTGCATATCCTGCTAAAAAATCTGATCTATATTCAGAAACAAGACCCCTGAAGAACCAGGGGATGCTGTTTGGGGGTGGTTCTTCACTTTTTGCTTTACATAAAATCAAACCAGTAATAATCAAAACCTAATGACTTAAGAGATACCAAGGTGCTAACACACAGTGTGCACACACAAGTTTTCTATTTGTTGTTCCCAGGACTGTTGACCTTTTTTACACAATTCCTCTGCTTAATGCCGGTAGAACAGATATGGCACCCAGGCTCTTTTCCCCAAGTGAATGTTCTCAGAACCATGCTAAGCAGATAGTCTCCTTTTGGAATATTTCTTCTCTCTAATTTTCCCTCACAACAAACAGAGCTTCATTAGCACAATGCAGGAGATCACTATTGTTCAAGCCAGACAACAGCCAAGTTCTGGCTGCTTGCGTTCCAGAAGCTGGACATCTAGCTGTGAAGTAAAAATTACACCCAGAAAACTTTCCACCCAAATAAATGGAGCAAGCAACAGACTTATAAATGAGGATCATCAGTTAAAAAAAAATTTAAAAAAAAAAGGAAATGCTTGAGCAAAAGAAGTAGTTCTCTGAAAGAAAATGGCTTGCATTTTGCTGTTGATAAAATTTTGCACTGTATACTCCCTCTTCGCTGAAGCACTGACAGAAATGCCACTATGAAGAAGGAGATTTGCAAACCTACTCTATCCTTCATTTCCTTCACTATCTTGTGCAGGCCCCACACTGTAATTCCCTCTAAACTCCTTGTGCATTGAAACAAAATAGAGCATTCTGCAATCCATTTATACCTCAAAGTTAGAGGATGTGGGAAGAGGGTTGTTTTCGGATAGCTTTGGAAGGCTATGAAGATTTGCCTTTGCTCGAATTAGAGAGCGCTATGTTTTGTCTTTGACTCTGAGGGTAATGTAAACACCTAGTAACTGAAGGAGAGAAGCTTGGCAGGATTTGGTTGCATGTGTTTAAAATATTGTTTTGTTATTTTGACCTATTGTATGCCTTAATTACACATATGCCAATAGAAAATGACCAATTGAGATGTGACACATGTGCCTTCTGATAGACTAGATAACTTTGCTGTATAATGTAATAAAGGTCTTCGCCTGCTTGCGTCTGGTCCTGAAAGCGTTGCACAAGGCAAACCCAACATCTATAAAACATCTATATAAAACATCTATACTTTTACAAGGGGCTGCAGTCATTAAATGCTCAAATACTTCTCTGTTTTAGTTGTCATTCTGTAAATAATTCTGTCTTTCTTTTACTCTGTCTTTTCTGATTCCACTTACTTAATTTATGATGGTCATGAATTGACCATTACTATATGTCTTATGCAAAGATGTACAAAACCTGAATCATCTTCATATCAAATGTGATATTTTCTTGCCCATTGTAGAAAAGGATTCATTTTTCTTGCCTGCCCTCCAATCCAACAGAAAGCTTATGAAGGGTCTGCAGCACACAATACCATGACCAAAAAAAAAGAAGGTGGAATACATCAATGGAACCAGAAGCAAAAGTAACTCATGGTGCCTATTCCTGTCAGAGATGCCAACAACTCAAAAAGTTGCAGTTCATGAGTCTGTAAAAAAAGAGTTGTCTATTCCACAAGCTGTTTTGGCCCCTACCTCATGGCTGCATGACAGTAATTTAGTAATTCTTGATGTGAAAGTTTGTCAGATGCATATTCCAGGCAATACCTCCTCCCCCTCGTTGAATCATACAGGCTGTGTCCTAATCAAATTATATTTTTGAAGTGTTTCCTCACTGAATCCCACAAGATTGTTTCTCATATTTTCCCACACACCTGCTTTTTAAACTAACTATCCTGAGGCTGCCAGCAGAGCCTTCTTTCTTCTCTCTCTCCTCTTACCCCCCACTTTCCTTTTTTTGGTTGGGGGGAGGCAGAGAGGAAGAGCGTCATGGAGTTATGTTCGTCATTTTTCATCCCTTCACAATCTGCCCTGTCAGCTGATGATACCTAAAAATGTCAGGGAAGATCAATGCTTATTTCTGTCATTTCAGGCTTATGCCTACATTTAGGGTTTTTTATGTATGGCTGAGAAGTAAGAGTTGTCATCTATTAATGGGAGGGAAACACTTGTGCTCAGATCTATCACATCCTGTCAGTTGGACTGTCACTGACCTTGCCTAATATTTATGAGGATGCTCATTGGTCTCTTTAGCGAATACAGTTGGATGCTCCCCCTCAGAGGCCAGAGAAAGAAACCCTACTGGAGAGCAGCACAGTAGTGACATGAAATCTTTCACCTAAGCTGCTGCCATTTGCTCTCTTATCATTACTCAGGGATCACACACAAGAACAAAACATTATGTCCTTGGCTGCCCACTGATTACCCCTGCATATCATAAACCAGTTACATCATACCCTGCTTTTCTTTTTATTTACAATGGACTCACTGTTGTCTTTTGAATTATTTCCAGTTGTATTCCCAGAGTTGTTCTCCATGGACTGGAGTAACCATGTACCACCCATTTCCTCACAAACTGATTGCAGGGGGACATTTATTTCACTTATTTCCAATCATTTGCTAACACCACCTGATTGGTGGGCTACAGTGCTTTTCAGAACTTTTCCTGACATTCTAACAATATAAAGCAGCTGGTAACAGCTGGTTGCCCTGATCTGCATCCTCAGTCCTCCAGGCTCAAAAGTACAAGGGGAGCGAGGTTCACAGGAAGGCTGAAATGCAGCTGTAGGGATATCAGCCTTGAGAGACCCAGTATCCAAACACTTATATATGTAATTTGAGTAGGACACATCTACCATATTGAACACAGTAGGGAGAGGGTTTTGTCAAGCCTCTGTAACCGTGCAGTAGACAGAACAGGTGACCCACATATAAGTTAAGGCAAGGTTAGGAGGGCTTTTGTTAATACTTAGACCTGAACTATTTTCCAGCAGGTCTGAGGCTGCAGGAAAATCAAAGGCAGTCTCCACAAACTACTTTCCTAGCACAGCACTGACAAAAAACAGTCTCTCAGTAAACATGTCTAAAAACACCTGTTACTACTGAGGGCTGGTTTGCAGCTGCCACTTCAGCTCAAGCTGGTTCCACCTCCTCCTCTTTCTCATCACAAATTAGTACTGCTTAGTAAAGACGTACCATACACATGATGCAGCATATTGTGCCAAGGAAGCACGAAGCCTTAGCTGTTGTACTTATACTTTTAGCAATTATAGGGTGTCAGACACGAGCTGAAAAACATTTCTTTCCTAAGCATGAACACCAACAAGTTATCTGGAAATCCAGGCTGTCACAGATCACATGAAAACAATCTATTGGCACGAGTCAGTTATCTCTTAGTGACAAAAAACAATGCAAATATAGGAACAAAGATATTCATTGCATGGATGCTGAAGAGGGGCTGGAAGCTTCACTGAACACTTTGCATATTCTTTATCAGTTACTTTAAAACAAGCTGTGCATAAGCTGAAGCAGCCTGGGGATTTAATTGCCAGATTTATTTTTAAAAGAATCTCCTTCTAAGGTGACATATGGGAGATAACACAATGTCAATCATTATTTCAAGCCAAAGGAACTAGATTTTAATAGAAATTGGTCAATGGAAAAGGAAAAGGGATTTGGAACACATTCTGAAGTGTTTTTGCACTTGGCCAGCAGGAGTGGGGAAATGGTCATGCCCCTTTAGTCAGCACTGGTGAGGCCAGGCCTCAAATGCAAGGTTCAATTTTGGACCCCTCAATACAGGAAAGACATTGAGTTGCTAGGGCATGTCCAGAGAGGCACAACAAAGATGCTGAAGGGTCTAAAGAACAAGTCCTGTGAGGGAACTTGGGTTATTTATTCTGGAGAAGAGAAGGCTGAGGGGACACCTCATTGCTCTCTACAACTACCTGAAAGGAGATTGTAGTGAGGTGGGGGTCAGTCATTTCTCCCTAGTATCAGGTAATAGAATGAGAGGAAATGGCCTGAAATTGTGCCAAGGGAGGTTTAGATTGGAAAATATGAAAGAAAAAAAAATATTAAAAGAGTGGCCAAGCATTGGAACAGGCTGCCTAGGAAGGCAATGGAGTCACTGTACCTGGAGGTGTTCAAGAAACTTGTGGACATGGCACTTTGGGACATAGCTTAATGGCCTTGGTGGTCTTAGGTTGGAGGCTGGACTCAATGATCTCAGAGGTCTTTTCCAACCTAAGCAATTCTATGATTCTATAGAGAGATTGATTACCCATTGGAATGGGCTGCCTGGGTAGGTGGTGGAGTCACCATCCCTGGAGGTGTTCAGGAGGAGACTTGAGAGGGTGCACGGTTGCATGGTTTAGTTGATTAGGTGGTGTTGGATGATAGGTTGGACACGATGGTCTTGAAGGTCTCTTCCAACCTGGTCTATTTTATTCTATTCTATTCTATTCTACTCTACTCTATTCTACATGCATGAAAATCTGAAACAATTAGATATATACATTCCATTATGAATAATGACTAACAGTAATAAATCTGCAGTGACCTGCATTGGATGTGCTCTGTATCTCCAGTGCACTTCTCTTCCCCCATGTTCTACAGGTGTAGAGTCTGGGTTAAAGTCTGAGTGACGCAATTATACAGGAACTATAAAACCTGCTTCATCAGAGGATGGGAAACATTAGGGGCATAGCCTGGTGCTGGATGTCTTTTTTTGTTTCTTTATTTATTATGAGGTCTTTAGTATGGCAGGTCCCCAGAAAGGATGATGCAAGTATCAGGAAGATGCAAAGTGTGTATTTCATATAAGCTCTTTAACCTTTGCACCTGCAGTGTCAGGCTCATTGCTAGAGCTCTTTTAGATGTCACACTTTTGAGGAAAAGATTTATGGGCTTCCTCAGTGTTGAAGATGAGCTGCTAGAACTTCCAGAGAGTCTATTTTCTGACCTAGCAGTCAGTACAGGCTGCAAGTATGCTGTCCTCATTACTGGTAAGAGACAAAGTAAATAGGTCAATGAAAATTTATCAAACCAAATGTTTGTCTGGACATGACAGATAGTATTTGGAAAGCCCAGCTAGATTTGCAGGCTGCCATACAGCCTTGGCAAGAAATGAAGACAATCCAGGCTATCTGAATCTATCTGTAGAAGGGGATAACAACATTTTTCTCCTTCTCTGGAGCTTTTAGGAAATTAAATCCAAGAATGATACCAAGGTGTTTGTATGATAAGGCTGTGGTTATCCAATACTATGTATATGATAGCAAAAGATACACATCAAATGGACTTTTACCCTAGGTCAGCAGCCTAAGCTGGGCTTAAATGACAGATCATTTTATCATTCAATGTAGCATATCCTCAGAATCTACTATGTATCTCAATTTGGCAGGCATTAAGAATTAGATTGTACAGCTTCCCAGCCCTTCTACAGCCAGATGTATGCTGTTTATCCTCATACCGCTAATAGCTCTGTCCTTCCACCTAGTTCAGGTTTTCTGACTCTCTCTTACAGCAACATGTCTACATCATGCCTAAATCCTATTAGGGGTACCTGTATTTCCAGTCAAACCCAGAGAAGGATGAGCCTTCCCAAATATTCCAGACAAATTCTCAATTGTCATTACTACTACCAGAAAAACTGTAGATACCCATACATTCATCCTGGTTTTTGGTTATCAAACAGAAAATGAAGAGAAGGGAAGCTTTGCAAGACTGAGCAGTTCACCAGCTAGATTACATTAGAACTGTTCCTGAACAGCTGAAATAGGGACAGGCAAGGGACAGGCATCAGGTAGATTAGGTGATTAAAACCATTTAGGCATATCTATCTCAGATGTACAGAGTCTATGAGATGATCTAATAGCAAAGACAGGAGAAAAGAAGAGTGGAAGATAGGGAGGCTAAACAGGCATGGAAAACCAGGTATTTAAATTTCTGCTAATGGCCTGTTGAAACTGCCTCACAACTAACAGAGAGTCAGATAATTTGGAGACACCATACTTGGGCAGGTCAGCTCAGAGAAAACTCTGTTCATATCCTAATGATGAAAAGTTTCATAGGCCTAGTTTCATTAAAAAATGGTAAGTGAGAAATAACAGGACACAGACTCTCTGATGATGGCATGAGTGTATCCAGTAACAGAAATTATCAAGTGGGACATCAGTTTGACCAAGAGAATAGCAAACAAAACCTCCTGAGATAAGGCAAATTGCATAAAATCCTTATACAGAGGGGGTTTTCCTCCACTAGTTACTACTTACCTCCCACTAGCCACTACAGACCATTGTTTTCTTTACCATGCCACATTAAACTAGGAGTATATATGAAATACACTACATTCCCCCGGTCTGAGCATGTATGTCCAGCCAAAACCATTACAGGAAACATGGGGACGAAGAGATACTGAGAAAGTAGTACTGTGTAGAAAAGAAAAGAAAAGAGTGTGTTCTTGTCTCACAGTTGCCATGCTCAGTCCACTTTACTATGCTACCTCGCTCTGAGTTATTACATCATTCTACCTACCCTTGAGGCAAGCTAGCTCATTGAATTAACATTTGCATATTTATACCTCATCTAAAATAACCTGTAAACATATGTATATAAATACTGTATCCCACCTGCCCATCAGCCCCAGTCACCTCCCACCTCCTGCTCACTAATAGCACAGTCCTGCATCACCTCCCACTCAGCCAAGCAATCCTGAGCTAGCTGCTTTCGACACACTCACAGCTATATATATTTATGAGCACGATAAAACCCTTCTGCAAAGTAAAGATAACATCTTTTTTTTTGTTTTGTTTTGTTCACCTCTTTTTTTCTGCAAGAGTTACAATGCATTTTACAGTCACTGTGATGCTCTGGGTTTTTTTCACAATGTATTATGTGGTACATTTACATATACATGTATGTCATAGAATCATAGAAGCAATATGGTTGGAAAAGACCTTAAAGATCATCAAGTCCAACTTTTCACCCAAGAACTCATGACTATTAGACCATGGTACCAAGTGCCACGTCCAATCCCCTCTTGAGCACCTCCAGGGACAGTGACTCCACCACCTCCTTGGGCAGCACATTCCATTGCCTAACAGTTTATAAAACTCTCAATGAGAGATGCTCTTAGAAAAGTTTGTAAATACAAGTGGGCTGCAACATTTCTGTATTACATGGAATTACTTGGTGCAAAATCGTGGTGCTAAAGGATTTTTAATGCACTCCCTATGACTGATGGAAGGGCAATTGTTACTTGCCTGACTGCCTGTCACACAAACACCATGATTGTCTGACCCTCACTCAAGTCTAGAATATCTTTTCATATCGCCACAGTACATTGGGAGTGTTCAGAATATGTCTGGAGGGTCAAAATTCAAGCCCTGGGCTGTAACTGTCAGAGAATTAGACATTATGTATGCCTGCTTAGTGGCACTGTTTCGGTTTTTGGCAGGGGCAAAGTGGAGCTTCTTCCTTCTGTGGCCTTTACCCTGCAACAGTCTTACTGGCAGCTTATAATGTGACACGCAGAGGTATTCTAAGCAGGAATGACTCCTTACAAGAGCAACTTCTCTTGGCAAACAAAAGAAAACTATATACCTAAATTTTTAATACTGTATACCTAGTAACTACAAAATATCTCAATGTTTCCCGAGAACAAGACAGGGGTTACACCAGTATCTCTCCATTCTTGAAGAGTCAGCAATAGTCTTCAGCTAAATATTAGTATCACAATATCACTTAGGTTGGAAAGGACCTCGAGGATCATCGAGTCCAACCTATCAACACAGACCCCATGACTAGACCATGGCACCAAGTGCCACGTCCAATCTCCTCTTGAACGCCTCCAGGGTCGATGACTCCACCACCTCCCCGGGCAACCCGTTCCAATGATGAATGACTCGCTCGGTGAAGAACTTCCTCCTCACCTCGAGTCTAAACCTCCCCTGGCGCAGCTTGAGACTGTGTCCCCTTGTTCTGGTGCTGGTTGCCTGGGAGAAGAGGCCAACCCCTTCTTGGCTACACCCACCTTTCAGGTAGTTGTAGAGGGCAATGAGGTCACCCCTGAGCCTCCTCTTCTCCAGGCTAAACAATCCCAGCTCCCTCAGCCTAGCTGACAGCTAGATTTCTAAACCAATTACTTTTCTTATTATATTTGTCATGAAAAAAAATTGTTTCCAACCACAAAGCCTCTACTGACATTTTGTCTCATTGGGATTTTTAAGCATCAAGTGTCTCAGTATCAGAAATCACTAGGAAAGCCAGTAAAAATATATTATGGCTCCAAAAATCCCATATTTCCAGTAAAAGAAGAAAAAATGTGTCCTCATTTTAATCTTCTCTCCTGCTTCTCCTTAGAGCTCAGATAATTAGCTTCCATGTGTAGGGGGTCCAAGAATGGGTCTACAGGATACAGGACCTGATGAACCCAATGTATTTTCTGGAGATCTGAGCATGAATCTTAATATGGATTGTCTTTTGAAGTAGCATGAAAACAAAGCACACATTTAGAAGCAGGAGGCAAAAAGTAGTCTAGGAAAGCATTTTAATTATGTTTATGCTTTCAGTGAGCATAATAATAAGTACAGACAAGCAAGTAGGCAGCACCAAAACTCATGGGGATTATTTGTAAACTACTGTAAATTAATTAAGTGCAATTGATATTCCATTGCATTATCCTCAACAGGACAGAAGCAGGATTTAGTTAACATGGGCATTTGTTTGAACTGCATTTCTGCATCAAAGGATCAAGACCTGTCTTAAAACAATTAATAGTTTCTTCAAACAAAGGAATTCTTGTAATATAAATAGTGAATAATGAGACTTAATTTTTAGATGAGGAAAAAAAAGTAGTGTTCAGTGTTAGGCAAGGCATTCACTCTATTTTTAACACATTTCTATGTATCACTGGCTAGAACTGCCAAAGGCCAAAAAGGGAAGTTTCACAAATTGCAGGTGAAATCAAAACCAAACCAACACTCTGATAAAGGGGAGATTGACTTTGCTGCACCACAAACCTTCTGTTTACAGCATTTTCCATGTTTTTTGTGGCACCACAAAGTTCTTGCATGTCCCAGAACTTTTCCACCCTTTTGAAACAGTCACAGCAAATGACCAGAATTGTACTTCATAATGGCCCTTTCCATAAAGTTATAACAGAATGTTATAACATGCAGTGTACCAGAGTACTAGAACACACATAATCCTTGAGCTTTTTTAAACAGTCAGTGTCAACATTAATTAATTCCCCTAGCTCAGGAAGAGAAACATAATCACCATTTTACTAAGCAAGAAACAAAGATGCCATACTCCTACTCAGAAGTCAGTCACTGGAAATCAATGAAAGCCTATGGCTACCAGCATACAACAAATTTGCAGTCATTCTCATTTCTTCTTTACACTTGCTGTTCTGAACTCCACACTGTGCCCACTTCTGCATTTCCTGGTTGCCACCCCTTAAAAGATGCGCTGAATGCCAAGCTTAAGCTTACACATATCAAGAAGTTCTGTCCATAAAGGATAGTGGGAGTTCCATCTGTAAGGCTCTGCAAACTACCGTGGTAATCATTGCTAATCACCCATGTCTCCAATGTAGTCAATATAAATAATTCCACAAACAACATTTGCAAAGTTCTGACATGTGGCAAATGTTCAGTAGCTATGTTTAGCACATGCTGGATAATCCAAGTTCTTCATACACATTAAATTAGCAATTTTGACTCATGGTAAAAAGGGGAAAAGCTTTTTAGAATGGATTTCAACTCTAAGAGGAAAAACATGTGGCATGCAAGAAGGATAAAATCTTCAAGGAAGAGGTGCTTTCTTAGAACACAAAGGTACTTCTGGTTCTGTACTACTGGTGTAATTATGAAACTCTTTTCCAGAACAAAGGAAGCCTAGAGTAGTATATAGCTGCTACCATTGTTCCTACATCACCCTCTCCTCAGCCAATATTCTGAGTACTGAAGCTGTAGAAAGGAAGCGCATTAGTTGATATCCAACTGTCAGAATAGTCCCTTAGGGGAAGAGCAGTCCTGCTTAATGTTATTCCTTATGAAGGCTTCCATACTTTCTTCAAACTTCAGCAGCTTTTATCTGTAGAAATGCTGGTACTCACTCCCTTTGGGGAAGAAATGAGTAGTTGTTTCTCTTAAAGAAAGTATCACAGTTGTATTTATGTTTTTGGAGAAACTAGAGTGACTGGAGAATGGACTATCCTCTACTAAAAACACTGATATTTGTTGCATACTTTTGTATATTTCATTTGCTAATATTACTACAGTTATTTTTCCCAGCTCAGATTTTCTCTCCTCTTATGCAACACAGCCACTCTTAAACATTAGAAGAGGAGTAAGAGGGAGCTGGAGTTGTTCAGTCTGGTGAAGAGGAGGCTGAGGGGAGACCTTATCATTCTCTACAACCACCTGAGAGGAGGTTGCAACAAGGAGGGGACCAGCCTCTTCTCCCCAATGACAAGAGACAGGACAAGAGGAAATAATTACAAGCTGTGCCAGGGGAGATTTAAAACTGGATGTTAGGAAATATTTCTTCACTGAAGGGGTTCTCAAATATTGGAATTATCTGCTCAGGGCAATGGTGAAGTCACAATTCCTGGAGATGTTGAAGCAGCATGTGGACGTGGTGCTTGGGGATATGGTCTAGTGTTGACCCCTCAGTACTGGGTGGAGGGCTGGAGTGGATGATCTTCGAGGTCTCTTCCAACCATATGTATGCTCTGATTCTGTTCATCTGCCACAGATCATGGGACTCTAGTCCAAGGAAAATTTAGATAAGGGCAGCAAACTTATCTCCTTGGAGGCACTACAGCAGAAGACAGGTAAAAATTAGAAGCGGCCACAACTACAATACTTAGCTGAAATGCTGTGGGCATTCTTTTATTTATTTATTTATTTATTTATTTATTTATTTATTTATTTATTTATTTATTTTAATGAAAACTGAAAATCACATATGGAAGCCTGAAATTTTCTGTACAAAAACTAAGAGGTGAAATTAACTGTAGTATTTTAAAATCTAAGTGAATGCTAATCATGTTATTACCATGATTGCTAGCGTAGCATTTGACAAAAGAAGAAACTGAGTCATTAAGAAATATACTTGCTCAGGGTCAACTACTGAAGTGATGATTGAATGGAAAGCTGAACCAAGCAGCCAGAAGCACTGTTGAGGGACAGAAGGTATGGGAGAGGGGGCTGTATGCCCCAAAATTCTCATCATCCTTAACCCCTATGGAACCACATCATAAACTTTGCCTCTGAAAACAGCCACCTCTGCTCATGGTGGAAACTTTTGTTACTGTGTTGTCACTTCCCTCTCTTCCTCCCCAGTATATATATATATATTTCTTTTTTCCCCCTGAATGAGGAAGAAACATTACCCCCAAAATGCTCTCTGCCTTTATGCCTCTGAAAAGCTTTTGGCTTGATAAGTGCTTTGTCCAGTTTCTAGGCAGCTATTGTGTTCTATGCAGAACACACAAGATTAGCATTCCTCATCAGTATACACATACATATCATTACAAGATTCTTACTAGATGACAATAAGCAGGCAGAAGCATAGCTGGGTAGTACTACATCAAGGTAACTTTTTGCTCTGCAGTGAAGCAACTTAAACGTTCCATAAAAGTTTTGCTTTCATTTGCATGCTTATTTGGATACTCTCTCAATTTCTTGTGTCTAATATGAAACACAGATTTATTCCAGGGGTATTCAGCAGTGGCAGAAATTCCAGATTCCCCTCTCTTGAAGGATCTCAGAGTGTTAGTAAACATAACAGACAACCAATCAGTCAGGCTACAGTAACACACACATCTCCAGAAGGCAGTGAGAAAGCCTTAAATAAAACATAGTACCAGCCTTCAGTAGAGTGCATTGAGACAAATGCCAGGGATGTGAAAGGTGTCGCTGGGATTACCAATGACGTGATAATGGTTGTTCAAGCAATCTCTGTGCCTTCTTCCCTCTGACTCACTGTCTCCCTTTGGAGGCTCCTCTCACGTCATTAAGGGACTGAGGGTTATTCACAGATCACTGACTAAACACAAGCTTTAGCTTCCCGCCTGCATTCCCCTGGTCATATGAACAGGGCTGAGGTCACTGCCAGGCAGCCTTTGAGCTTTTTATCAATAGACCTAATGAAAAAACGAACAAAACAAACACCAAAAACTTGAGTACCTCCTACTCTCCTGCTTCTGTCTCCTACCACCCTTCAAAACCAGGACTTGCCTTTCTGTTTTTGTGCTGGTTTGTCCAAAGGGTTAAAAATTCCCCTGAACACAGAAGAAGTAGTTTTATGGCTTCTCACTCCTTCCAGAGCCTTCTAACTAATAATGAAAGATGAAATATATACATAAATATGAATCTCCCAAGTTTTATATGATAATTCATCTTCAGGATAATTACTAGAGAAACTTCTTGTTACTACTAGAAACAAAAAGGAGCCACAAGTAAACCGAACATTTACCTATACACCTGTTTTAATTACATTTTACAGTGTATTGGGATACTCTCTCACATGCTTTTACACCATCACTTTAGCATGAAGTGCTGCAGGCACTGCCAGTGCAATGTCTTTGACTCAAGCCCCTTCCAAGTTGCTATTATCACTCACTCAAGTGCTGTACTGTTCTTGATTCCTTTAATTTGATTCCATGATATTCAAGTGCAACTGTTAGGTTAAGGCATTCCATCCCAAATGAGGCAGACACAAAATAGTGTAGCTCCCATGAGATATGATTGCACTGTTTTAATAGTCTTCAACTGATCACAGGGCTTCCTTCTCCCCCCCTTCCCATGTGGAAATAATTTCTCTTGCAAAAAATTGTATTTATATACTAAGAAAACTACAACAGCACTATGGGAATGTAATTAATACAATGACAATCTATGCAGCAAAGTTATGTAGGATGTGCAGAAAACAACTCAATAAAAGAAGATTATGAAGGACTAAAATCCTGTCTTTGATCAGCAAAAGCTATCAAACTGGTTTCAGCAAGTACAAGCAAACATATTACAGGTGCATGACAGTAACTCATTCGCAGGGCTTTTACACATCATATTCCTCACAACCTCATGTGTACTTGTCCCTATATTGCCTTCTCCCCATCTTAATTATTGCTCTTCTGTTCTTTTATCTAGGGACCAGTTTTTCATCTGTACTGCTCACCATATGTTGCAGTACTCCAACAGACAGGATGGCACCTTTTTCCACCTACAACCCTCTTAAACAGAAGTGAGGCATCAGATTTACTTCATCACTCTCTGGTATTCCCAGATTACTCAGCTAATTCATCACAAAAGCCTATTCCATCACACTTGATATCACCAACCCAGATGATTATTATTTTTTCTCCAGAAACAGTAATTTCTGCTGCTTGCCAGACACCTTTGTTTCAGGAGGCCTCTATTTGTTTCAAGTCTCCACTGTTCATAAGTACTTCACATGATTACAGTAAAAAGGATTGGAGTGAGGCTATACAGACTTAAAAATCAGGGAGAGCCTGAAAAACAGGAAGAGTAAGGATAGTAACAGACTTAATCTGCTTAAACCTTTTTGTCTGCTAACACTGAAATGGAGATAGTAACCTAGAGATGAGACAGTCAGCAGAAAAAAAAAACTGAAGACTTTAATATGTTAAACCACTAGAGCAAAAATTTCCAGATTGTATTTCTTAGCACCCCAGCACAGCCCATTAAATGTAGCTGTGGCAGTGAAGCAGACTGGGGAGGATTCTATTTTTCATCTCCTCCTAAGCACTCTGCGGAAGGAAAATACTGTGCCAAGTTCTCAGTTTACATTTTGTGACAGGGTGATGCTCTTAAAAATTAGCTGTACCCTCCACTGAAAGTATAGTTTTCTGCTGTCATGACTAAATCTCCTGAAATAACAAGTCGGTTTATTTTCACACCGTACAGTTCTCTGTGGTAAAGAAATTCCAATTTATTTTTGTCTCTCTTCTTCCTATTTTCAACATTTGTGACACTTCTACTTTGTAAGATAAACATTTGAAAAGGAAGACGTCTCTGCACTGGAGAAATGCACTTTTATCATGTTGGCTTTTAAAAGAAAAGTTCAGTTCTGAAAGAGGGGAGGAAACACATCATCAGAAAATGACTTTGGATAGTCCTGCAGATGAATTATTCATGTTCTATTTTATAGTCCCCTTTATTCCAAGAAATATCAAATGATTCAGCAAGCCTATGATTTTCTGTGCTAATCAGATGTCTGACACTATATTCAGGCCTGATGATGGGCCAGAAGAGAAAGAACTTCTTTATGTGAGCTAACTGCAAAGACTCCTGACAAATCCCACTCAGTTACATGTCTTCGTGTAATAAGATGCTCAAACACAACTTAATCATATTAGTGAGAATGGAAAATTCCATCTAATGATTTATAGCCCAGCCACCAAGACATCATTTCCACTGGAATTATTGTGTACAAAATTAAATACAGCTTTCAATTCTTTTGTGGGGGAAAAAAAAAAGTAAAATAGGTGCTATCTCCTAATTTTCTTTTTTTCTTCTTTTCAAATCTGTTAATACAGCTATCATGGACTGTAGCTTCTTTTCCCACTATGCTTCACACATCACCAGGGCCAAGGATAACACACATGCCTTATACAGACACATTTAAACAGATAATTGTTAGCCTGTCTTTCTAACAATTCAGGATCTAGACAACTTTCTGGTTTAACTATCACAATCTCACCTCTTGTGTGTCCCATTACATGGTGTTTTACAAATCCATCAGTAATACAGAAAGACAGAAAAACAGAGCATACTTGCCCAGAACAACATGTGAAATCTGTCACATGGCCTATATAGCCACATAGATTTGCATATGGTCTATATAGCCAATGGCAAGTCAGGACCTTCCAGAGCTTTAGAATGATCTTTCACAGAATCACAGAATCACCAAGGTTGGAAGAGACCTCAAAGATCATCAAGTCCAACCTGTCACCACAGACCTCATGACTAAACCATGGCACAAAGTGCCATGTCCAATCCCCTCTTGAACACCTCCAGGGATGGTGACTCCACCACCCCCCTGGGCAGCCCATTCCAACAGCTAACGACTCTCTCTGTGAAGAACCTGCTCCTCACCTCCAGCCCAAACTTCCCCTGGTGCAGCTTGAGACTGTGTCCTCTTGTTCATTCCTTCTCATTTTGGTGGTTGCGAGAACCCTCATTACCACTTCTGCCAGTACTTAGAACAAATTCTTACTAACAAGTCACAAGTAACAGTAGGTCCTAAGCACCTGAGGAAGAATTGTTATTCTTACCAACAGAGGTATAAAATCAGCTATAAAATATTATTTTATCTCCACAGAATTTTTTCCTGTGCCACACAGCAAGGCTTCTACATAACAAAAGCATAATGGAACTAGATGATCCTTGTGGTCCCTTCCAACCCTGAATGAAACTATGAAACTATGAAAGCAGCACCCCTATGTCAGAAGAAGAAGAAAGTTCAAAGTTACACCTCAACTAATCTAAAACTCACCATGGTCAAGGAAGGATGTTCTTCTCTACCCCAAGTTGCACTATATACTTATCTGTTTTACTTACACCTGATTAAGCAGCAGCCACAGCTAAACCAAATCACCATTTTGAAAACAGCATGATTTTATATTAGCTCAGCTATAACATGAAGCTGAACCTTGAGTATGCCTGCACAGGAAGTTAGACTAGAAAACCTTCATAGTCAACTGAAAATGGTCTAGGTTTTATGAAAATAAAGATATGTCCTCAAGTAAGCAGGGTGGTTTTCTAATGCTGATGTTAAATTAACACTTTTACATGGTGTAATTTCAGAGACAGGTATGAAAGATCATGCATATTTTGAAATCCCATTGGAAAAAACATATATACTTCCCTTTGATCTGATTTTAAGCCATGTTGCAGTATTTGCAGCTTCCAATATCCTGTGTAAGATAAAACACTAATGCAAGGACCTAGGTATATTTGAAAATTAGTAAATAACTAACGAGCAAGTAAAAAGTAACTAACAAGCATGGTGACTACAGGGGGAAAAAAAACCTTTCCAGCTTGATTATCCACTAAAACTTGACTATTGCTGCTGTAGTTGATGCCTGCTGAAAAGAGTTGTGATTAGATGCACATTTGAATTAAAAAAATTAGGCTGTAAAATACAAGGTTAAAGAGAGAAATAAAACATTTTTTACATCATTTTTAATAACATAGGCTGGCCAATTCTTCAAGGCCTCAGTGCAGATTTGATCTGATTTCTTCACTATGGCTTTTACGCAGCAGCTATGCACTTAGGAAGATAAAAAGTATCTAAGTTAGTTAATACTGAATTTCTAAATAAGCCTTAAAATGCAACTAACCCACATAGAGGGCAGCCTTAGGGGGGGCAACATATGATCAATATATGGACTGACTGAACTAAGCAGATTTTACATATATCCATACAGGAAGGGAATAAACCTTTATTTTAGAATAAACCAAACCAGGTTGGAAGAGACCTTCAAGATCATCGTGTCCAACCCATCAACCAATCCAACCCACCCAAACAGCTAACCCATGGCACCAAGTACCCCATCAAGTCTCCTCCTGAGCACCTCCAATGACGGCGACTCCACCACCTCCCTGGGCAGCCCATTCCAATGGGCAATCACTCTTTCTGTATAGAACTTCTTCCTAACATCCAACCTGAACCTCCCCTGGTGCAGCCTGAGACTGTGTCCTCTTGTTCTGGTACTGGCTGCCTGGGAGAAGAGACCAACATCCGCCTGTCTACAACCTCTCTTCAGGTAGTTGTAGAGAGTGATAAGGTCACCCCTGAGTCTCCTCTTCTCCAGGCTGAGCAACCCCAGCTCCCTCAGCCTCTCCTCATAGGGCTTGTGTTCCAAACCCCTCACCAACTTTGTTGCTCTTCTCTGGACTCGTTCCAGCAAGTCAACATCCTTCTTAAACTGAGGGGCCCAGAACTGGACACAGTACTCGAGGTGTGGCCTAACCATGGAATGAAGTGTGGCAAAAGAGCAAGTCTTGATACACTAGAGTTGACTGTTCATATCCCAATTGGGGCTTTCTTGTTTTGCATCTAAGGGACTGCTCTAGGAATAAGAAGAGCAGGAAAACAAGGTATTCTAAGAATAAGGGCCAGCCCATACACAGAACAAAAATTGTATGTTCATTTTAAATTCTACAGCTTTTTCCTTTTCAGCGGCTGAACTGCACACAGCAGCTACTGCTGGATCATCCCAAATTGTAAAACATCTACTGTAGGCAGAGTAAAGACTATAAGGAACTAAAACACAGTCAAAATCAACCACTTTCTTGCTGAACTTGCACAGTTGCTACAACAGTTTTGTTGCTTCAGGTACTGATTCAGTGCTGGATGGAGGGCATCATGGTCTTGGATAAAGCTGACTGAACAACAAACAAGTATGCTGTAGAGCAAAAGTTTACATCAGTGGCTGGTAAGTGTGCCTGATAGCACTAATTGCCTTTCAGTAGTTTGTTATAGATAAAAGGATGCACAGCATAGCATCATTATAGCATCATCAGTTCTGAGCAAAACAAACAAATGATTAAATAAGTTAGTAGTGGCGATTGTGAAGAAGAAAAATGAACACTTAGCAGTATGTGAGAACAAAAAAATACATCTAACGTGTATTTTTCTAAACCTTTTTAAATAATCACTTCAATACTAGCTATATTACATTAATTAATGATACTAGAGCTCACAGCTCTAGCTCACTTCTTGGCAAATTGCATGAAACAGATGTCTAAGCCTGAAGACACTGGCTTCTATTTTTCCCCCAAATTGTGAGCTGTTAGCATTCTTTCTGCTGCTAACATATTGAAATCTGCTGCTGTTTTCTCTCCTGTTGTCTCAATGTTAAAACAGAAAAATACATTGTTGGCTGGGTGAGAGGGGGGAGATGTATTAGTCCAAACTGAGAAAAGAAAAAAATATAATAAAATAAACCCAAGACTAGATTCCCTTTCACAGCACAGCTGGCCCCCCAAAAAGCTGGGGGAATAGGTTGTTTGAAGTATTTTCATCAACAGATGAGTTAAAAAGGACAGTGTGTGGAAAGTGCATATAATAAGGTCAGGAATGCCTCAGAAGGGATGTTCTGTTCCCTGTTTTGTTAATGTCTTTTTTTTTTTTAACTGCCAAAACTATTTGGAAATTGAAAGCTTGTATTAAAAAAAAACATTATATGGCAAAGATTTCAGCTGGGAATATCTTGAAGAAATGTTTGGAGTTTCTAAATAATTCTGATATCCTCCATGTATTTTCACTTATGAAAATACTTCTTAAACTTGTGTTTTCTAGAAATTGATTGTGTTTATTGAGACTTGGTAAATGTTGAAAAGCAAAATATGGCAGTTGTAGTTTGCCTATCAGATTGAATTATGCTACTTAAACATAAGGAAAAAAGTTTTCCACTGTGAGTATGACAGAGCACTGGAACAGGCTGCTCAGAGACACTGTGGAGCCTGGATGCATTCCTAAGTAACTTCCTCTAGGTGATCCTGCTCTGGCAGAGGGGTTGGACTAGATAATCTTTTGAGGTCCCTTCCAACCCCTAACATTCTGTCGTTCTGTGATAAGTCCTTGATTTTATTCTGAAGGCTTAGGATCCATGACGGATTTGAGCAATGCTTTGAAAGAAAGGTAAAGGGAGGTATAGATGACTTGAAGGTAAAAACAGGTAGCATACATGAAAGCCTTTTTACTATAATGTTGAAAAAAATGGCCATAAGTAATTGTTTAGGAAAAAATATTTCATTTACTAATTGCATGTTTCCAACAATCACTAATTAAATATCTGGTTTAATCCTGGTCTACTACCCACAGCAGTACTGGCAATAACATTGTTCTCTGTGGTTGTTACTACATTAGGTCTATAAATGGCAAGCTATATGTCCTTGATGAAAAGCATGTTCGACAACTACAGGCACAACATGAAACAACCATGAAATCACTGTAAAAGAGCCAAACCTCAATAGAAATTTCTCAACAATTCCCTAGTACCGTTCTGAGGACATTCAGCATGCAAACTGGGCTCCCAGTATATACTGCCAGTTAAGTGTTTGTCTTGCATTTCCAGCCAGAATCAGGGGCATGAGGTTGCTAAGTCCTTATCTCTCGATTAGTTACCACAGAGAGACCATGCATTAACACTGCCTTTTTGTTATTGAAATGATATCCTTAGATGTTTTTAAGGAGGAACTTTTCTGTTAAGTCTCAAAATCCACTGTCAGACAATCCATGATGCAGACAACTACATCCCAGAATACATCATCATCCTGCTAGAAAAGCCTAACAAACAAAACACATCAGTAATACAGGACTTGCCTGTTGTACTGAAAAAATTATTTCAACTATATTGACCAAAAATAAATAAGTTTGGCTGGGATGGATTTAACTCTCTTAACAGGAACTTGTAGAGGACTATGTTTTGGATAAGTACTGAAAACAGCACTGAGGGTTCAGGGATGTTTCCATAACTGCTGAGCAGTGCTTACACAGTCAAAGCTTTATCTCCTTCTCAACACACCAACAAGCAAGGTAGTGGTGCACAAGAAATTGGGTGAGGATACAGCTGGGATAGCTGACCCCAACTGACTGAAGGGATATTCTGTATCTGATGATGATGATGATGATGACATCATATGCTCAGCAGTAAAAGATGGAGGGGAAAGGAGGAAGTGGAGCTAAGCTCAGTGATAGCATTTCTCTTCCCAAATCACTACTATGCATGACAGAGCCTTGCTTTCCTGGAGAAAGCCCTGGACACCTGCCTGCTGATGGGAAGTGGTGAATTAATTCCTTGTTGGCTTTTGCTCTATTCATTAAATTGTCTTTATCTCAACTCACAAGCTTTCTTACTTTCACCCTTTTCATTCTCTCCCCTATCCCACTGCCAAGGGGAGTAAGTGAACAGCTGTGTGGTGCATAGTTGCCATTCCAGGGTTAAACCACAACAGATTGTTTTTAAAGTTTGTAAACTGAACATGCCAGCTTTGTAACACTAAGCTGTTTAGAACCAAGCTGGATTGTTTTAACTTAAATTTGCCTTCCTGATCTTTACAAGGAAGAGAAATATATGCAAGGAGAAATCTTTCCAGTTGTAGAATATGCCAGGTAGCGACTACTTGGAAAAAGTATAACCAACTTCTCTTGTTTTACAACTTTGGTAAAACTGGTCACTGATTCTGCATTCGATTCTGGGAATTTTGAGTTAGAAAACTAAATAAGGATATAATGAACTCAGAGTAGATTAAGAAAGGAGGTGGCAGAGAAAGTAGAAAAAATAAAACAGAATAGAATAAACCAGGCTGAAAGAGACCTTCAAGATCATCGCGTCCAACCTATCATCCACCACCACCCAACCAACTAAACCACACAACCAAGCACCCTATCAAGTCTCCTGAACACCTCCAGCAATGGTGACTCCACCACCTGCTCGGGCAGCCCATTCCAATGGGCAATCACAATTTACAAGTGAAAGCAACTCATCAAGTTGTTTGGTGAACAATGGAGGGAGTTCTAAAAACAGTGGATTATCTGATAGTTTTCTTCAGATATTAGAGTGGTATAGTTCATGAGCAGGACTGTTTGTTGGAAAGTGCATAATTTAGAGTAATCTAGTAAACTTTATAAACCCCAAAAGACACAAGAGATTAGAGAGAAAAAAAAATCAAAAATCTAGTTGTCAAATCCTCCAAGGACAGAAGACTTCAGTTGCAAAATCCTGGGTTTAGGTAATGCACAAGACTAGAATGCAGCAGCTCTGGACTTGCTTCTCACATCTGTTATATGTATATTATCAGCAAGCCCAGAAGCAGCTCATCTCTCTGCTTCAGTTGTGCTTTACTAAAATGGGGATATTGGTATGGCCACTTTATCAATCTCTGTTTTATCTATTTTAAATGTAAACCCTTCAGGGGAAAAATTAGTCGTTGCTATGTGTTCATCAGAGTACTTCACACAGCGGGATTCTGATTTCAGTTGAGCCCTCCAATTGCTGCCATAATACAAATAATAAATGATAATGTATTAAGACCACCAAAGTACAGCCCTCCAGTTTAATAAATGTAAATCCTCACTTGAGATAGTTAAATCTACTCTGGACTTAGAAATAGAAAATATATTTCAGGAAATAATCCGGTACCAGTAGGGGCATAGCTGACCTATTTTTATCTCTGGCTTCATGAATCACAGAAGTTAAAATGGACATATTACAGTATCAAATGTCTATTTTGAATGATATAATAGATGGAGAGATCTTTTGAAGTTCTTTCTCTTTCAGGCACAGCACTCTGCATATTAAGCCCAATGTAAGGTGCTTATCTTTGAAATACGGAATAAAAGCTGTTGACCTTTTAAACATAAAATCTTGGTAAGCTTTGGTATGGCTTGGTCTAATTATATTATAATGGATAGAAGGTAATCTCTTATGTATGCTGTCTAGACACATCATCTCTTATCAGAAATCTCAGGGAAAGAATTGGACCCATAGCAAAGCAGTGATGTAGCAATCTTTGTTGAAAGACCAGGATACCATGGCTTCACAACAGACAACAAGAGATGCATGACATTGCTAAGCAACGCTAGGAGATAGTGAGGTTTTCTCTGGTTTCATATGGTGTGGTAGTTAAGCAAGAAAGAGCAAGAAAAGAAAGACAAAAACAACCAAGTGAACTGAAGAGTGCAAGGGAGAAAACAAAATAACAAATGGAAAAGCAGGAAAAATAAGTGTGAATTAATAAAGTAATTGTAGCATGTCAAAATGGCTATTCTAGGAGAGCCACCATATTATCATTTCCTAATTAAGGCCTAATAAAAGTAAATATGTTTACCAATGGATTTCTCTATCTGAATTTCCATCCTGTTATTTTCATTTAAAATTTGTAGTTACATATGGATTGGAAAACACTTCTTAAAGTAAACTGTGCTTTAAAGGAATTCACCATTCTTGAAAGCTCTTCTGCAGGTAGGATAGAGAATGCTTGAAAACTAAACACTTGGGCTCAGAAGTGATTGACAGAACATTTAGGCATTTCAAAGAACAGAATAATCTGATAAATGGTAAAAAAGTTCCCTTCAGCAGCCTGACAAGCTATTCTCACTCTAGAAAGCTGAGCTGTTCATTTGTCTCCAGCTTTTCTCTTCATAAGGTTAATTCTCAGGTGATGATAACAGTTCTCTATGATTAGATGCTCCAGTGTTTTCTTCTTCTTCTTCTTCCTTTTTTTTTTAATAGAAATATTCACTACAGCTCATTTAATGGCCATGCAAGCAGTGCTGTTAAAAATCCTCACACCAAAGAAAAAAAAACCACCAAACCCCAGCAGGTAAGTTTTGAAAGTAGGGCTTGATTTGTTCCTGAATATAATCAAACCCGTACTCACGTGCAAGAGAATCTCATTGAGAACGAAGGTGTCGTACCAGCATGCTTTCAATCTAATTATAAAAGGGCATAAGTGACACTTTCTAAATAAAGTATTCCAATTCCCTTCCACCACTCAGATTATTCTTCAGCTCTTTCTGAGGTCTCTAACTCCCTTGTGCAACTTTTCTCTTCTGCCAAAGAAATGACATTTGATAAAAGATTAATGAACAATCCCAATCCATCTCTCATTCAACACTGAGGCGGTGTATTGTCACCTTGTCTACAAATACACTTCCTTTCGGGGAAATACCTTCTGACCTTGTTTTTCCTGGAGTACTTCCCAGACAAACTAAAGCTATCAGACAGATGACAACAGAACTACTATGTCTTAACTCCTCGAGGAGAGTTAGAGAGATTCTTTGCAATACCTTGATACTATGATGCAAGGCTGATGTTCATTATTTCTCACTGTGATCTAAAATAGGTAAAAGTACTGTCGAAAAGAAACCATTTAAGATAGTTTCATAGTTTCATAGTTTCATTCAGGGTTGGAAGGGACCACAAGGATCATCTAGTTCCACCCCCCCTGCCATGGGCAGGGACAACCATTAGTGTCCGTAATCATGAGAACAGTCGAAACAGAACCTGGTCTCATTTACTATGGGTCCCCCAACTTGCAAACATTTCCCTAGAACTAAACAGCTTAGCTATTTAAAAATAACAATCACAGATTAGAATACAAAGTATCTGTTTGCTACAAAATACAAGTCCATGACTTTGTATGACGCTTTAATTGAACTAAGCCTAGGTTTCAGTTTCCTGCTGTTTTGTAAACAGAGGGCAAGAACCACAAGATATTAACTCCCTCAAGAAAAAGCATCAAGTATAGACTAAATGAACCACATTTCAGTGTCTTTATACTGTTTTCTATCTGATTCATTAACAGGAAAGGGACTAATCTTGGTAAAAAAGCAACAATTATGGCAGATTCTGTGCTGCAAACCTGTGCAACAGTACTACTGATTGAGTTGTCACTTCCTGGCTATTATTTTTGTGTGAGAAGATTGCTGTTTTTCTTCAAAGTTTTCTTAAAGTCTTCAGTCTTTAAGTACCTACAATGAGTAGCTTGTTTTGCAGTGTCTGTGAGCTGAACTCTTCTTTACATCTTAATGAAAACATATTTGTTATCTCGATGTTAATGGCTGACAAATATGTTCTGTTAGACTAAGAACCCTCTGCTTGCATATCTGGCTGGTTATTCAGGATTTTAAACATGATGTGTTTAGTGAAGCAATTACTTTCTGTTTAGAATGACCCCCAGCCCTATCCTTTTCTGTGCCATGCTTTTAAATCTCCTCTCACTAATACTGAAAGACATGAGGGAGTTATCCTTTAATGAATTCCAAGAATCACACAAGAAACTACTGGAATATGTAGCAGTTTTGTTAAAAGCACTCTTGAATCAGTTTAGGGAATGAGAACTGTTCTGCGGCCACAAGAGGGAGCTCACATTGTTCTTTTATGTGCAACCACAACGTGTGGAGGCACACAGTGTAATTTGCTTTAAATCCATTTGGTAGGGAAATGAGAAAGGTCGTCAGATGTATTTTAGTAAGCAATATAAGTACAGATGCAAGTTTGAATTAAAATCAATCTTAATTAAATACTTTTTCAGCTAAACCAAAATTGTTCCAGATTTTGTTCACCAAAATAAAATGACACTTTAAAAACTGATTTTATAGTAAAAGATTTTAGATTTATGCCTACTGCTCTGCTATGAGTACCTCCATCGTTTCAATGAGACCATTTATGAGGTGGCAGATTTCTACCATGACAAATGGTGGCTGCAAAATTCATCCTAGCCCTAAACAAAACAATATACAAATGCTAATGTGCCTAGAACAAATCTCAGATTCACCATCAAGCTATGCCATGTGCAAATTGCAGTAGTAGTAACAGAGTTCTATCAAGGCTTAGAATCCTCTTGAAATGAGATACCACAGAAATGAGATAATTAGGAACAGAGCAACATGAAGACAGAAATGAGCTTAGTCTTAAGGCAGAAAGCAGCTGTTGTGTCTGCAGCCAGTGAAGACCCATCCCAGTGGAGCCCAAAGAATGATGTCCCAGAAAGCTGCAAAGATGCTGGAAACACCTGAGAAGCAAATTACATCACCAAAACATCTTCTGCTTGATAGCTGGACTTTTTCTCTGAAGACCATTTTCTAATCTTTAGGCCTGTTAAGTGTCTTGAACTATGGGGCTTTTACCTATCCCTATGTTCTTCCTTGAAATACGGAGTTAAAAATATTTGTGATGTTTTCTTGCACTCAGTTTTCTCTTTCTTGGTTCTGTTTTCATGTCACTACTTAGAGGCCTACAGATCTTGACAAATAATCCTGCTCTGTTCTTATTTCTTACCTATTAGAAATAGTTTGGTCTTGTTTTCTTGTCCATATACATACACACACAAATACTCACATGCATTTGAAACATGCTGGAGTTGAGGACAATATAAACTGTATCACAGTGAAGCATCAAGAAACTGATTCAATGGAAGGATCTGGGATTATCTTGTGGTGAAAGCAAGCATTTCATGGATGGTTTGAGATGAAAACGCCAACATTTTATCTGGAATCTTAAGCATTGCCTATGCTTCACTGGCAATATTTCCCCACGCAATCTAACCAATTGCATATGTGTCCGGAGCAAAAGTGCAGATGTGCATCCTGTAGACTGGTGTCTTTTAGATATTTGCCTGTAGGTGTTCTTTTTCATGGCCCATTCAATCATTATTAGAGTTTTCAACAGGGATTATTTGTAAAGGGGGAAAAAAGGAATAATCTGTGAGGTATTGTTTTCTGTGCAGGTCTGTTCCAACATTATTTAAACACTTCTGTATCGGTGCACACTCTACTTTGAAAAACAGAAAAGTAACAAGTCTGTGGTCTGCTGTGTTGACAGACTTAGCCACAAGTTGTTCCAGTATCTCACTAAAACGTTACAAACTTGCAATTCCTAAAACATGTGTGTAGTTCATTAGTGGTTTAAACTAAGCGGTGTTTATTGATTTAGAAAGACCACTCCCTGCTACATGTTGCACTTGGCATGTTTTTTCCCCAATAAATTCCCTCAAGCAAAGTGTACCACCTCCTAATTCATACTATTATCATTACTAAATTAATTAAAGGCTTGCAATACACAATTCCATGCAAATGGCACCAAATGCATCTTATTTGTGCAGAATGTTTTACTACCTTGCAAATCTATACAAACTACTTGGGTTTATTGTGATCAAAACTCCTCAGTATATTTCTGTGTTGTGTGATAATCCACACTTCAATTCATAGTTTCATAGTTTCATTCAGGGTTGGAAGGGACCACACGGATCATCTAGTTCCAACCCCCCTGCCATGGGCAGGGACACCCCACACTAGAGCAGGCTGGCCAGAGCCTCATCCAGCCTGGGCTTAAACACCCCCAGGGACGGGGCTTCGACCACCTCCCTGGACAACCCATTCCAGGGTCTCACCACTCTCATGGTGAAGAACCTCCGCCTCACATCTAGCCTGAATCTCCCCACCTCC
Organism: Melanerpes formicivorus; assembly: GCF_026170545.1. Classification (NCBI taxonomy): domain Eukaryota; kingdom Metazoa; phylum Chordata; class Aves; order Piciformes; family Picidae; genus Melanerpes; species Melanerpes formicivorus. The sequence continues at coordinate 4,438,945 of NW_027142368.1, read as the reverse complement.
AGCTTCATTCCATTCCCCCTAGTCCTATCACTACCTGAGATCCTGAGAAGTCCTTCCCCAGCCTTCCTGTAGGCCCCCTTCAGGTACTGGAAGGCCACAATTAGGTCACCTCGGAGCCTTCTCTTCTGCAGACTGAACAGCCCCAACTCCTTCAGTCTGTCCTCATAGGAGAGGTGCTCCAGCCCTCTGATCATCCTTGTGGCCCTTCTCTGGACACCTTCCAGCACCTCCACATCCCTCTTGTAATAGGGGCTCCAGAACTGGACACAGTACTCCAGGTGGGGTCTCACCAGGGCTGAGTAGAGGGGGAGGATCACCTCCCTCGACCTGCTAGCCACACTTCTCCTGATACAGCCCAGGATCTGATTGGCTTTGCGGGCTGCAAGTGCACATTGAGAGCTCATGTTGAGCTTTTTGTTCAACTGCACCCCCAAGTCTCTCTCCTCAGGGCTGCTTTCCAGCCACTCACTGCCCAGCCTGGATTTGTGCCTGGGATTGCCTCGACCCAGATGCAGGACCCTGCACTTGCTCTTATTGAACTTCATGAGGTTGGCTTGTGCCCACCTCTCCAGCCTGTCAAGGTCCCTCTGGATGGCCTCCCTTCCCTCCAGCGTGTCTGCTGCACCACACAGCTTGGTGTCATCAGCAAACTTGCTGAGGGTGCACTCAATTCTCTTCATGTGTCTTCTCAGTAAACTGCAGAAAATCAGATTTCCCTTTGTTTCATCACAATGTGAAATATCACTTGTAGCCTATTAAAAGTGACACGTATATTAAAAAATAAAAAACATTTGCCAAAGAATAAAAAAGCATAAAAGTCTTCACAGTTGGGGGGGGGAAGAGAAAAATTGTATTAAGGGTAATGCTATATAGATTTATGTAATAAAAGTATGCCTGACCTTCTTTGCAGTCCACGAAATTGCCAGCTACTGTAAGGCTTTCCATAAACTGCCTGCCAAAATGACAGAAAAACTGGCCACTTTCCTACAGTTCACATCTGTGTTCAGTTTGCATGCAGTTAGAGGAACTTAAGACATGGAGAGTGTTTGACTTGTGCCAACACTATTTCCAATGAGAAAGACCCTTTATCATGGGAAAGCAATGAACAGGTGAGCAGTACTCTTGAAAAGGAGTATTTTATTAGTTATAGATCACTTGAATACCAATCTTACTTCTCCATATTTAAGTCAGTAAAGTAGCTTCATGATGTCTGACACAAACTTTTCCAGGGCAGTGACATTAGAAAGGGCCATCTCTGGTTTTGTATTATTCAGAGCCCTAATCCCAGTCCAAATGTGAAAAACATTTGTTCACTGTTAATGAGCATTTACTGACACCAGCAAACCACAACATGAACTGACAATGGAAGCAGCCTTTCCTAAGGAGACAAAGAATACCACAGTAGTATACTTTGGAGCATGAACTTTGCAATTTGTTCATGTGTTAGTTCCTCAATACAAGACATGATCTTGCAGAAATCCTGACTGTTTAATGAATGCATTTGTGTTAGCTCACCTGATTTTTTTTCTATAGATACACAGACGCAAAGAAACTCAACTCATCCTGAAGCTCCAGTGACATTCCTTATCTTCTCTGGGACACAACTGCTTAAAAGAACTGCCACCACCACTTTTTATGACCTCTCAGAGTTCTCAATTCAAATCTAACTACTTGAGCAGTCTCATGACTCCCTAATCATCAATCAGCACATATAGCATTAAGCGTGACCTCATGATCTTGCTGAATTTAGGTAACTGCTGACTTAGAACTAGGAAGATCGTGTCATGGGTATTACAAAGATGTAAATACTCTATACATGACTCAAAAACCTTCATGTACCCAAAAGAAGACATAAAAATGTTTAAACAACTCCTTTAATGTTTTACCTATGACCTTCACCATTGCTATCTCTATAACACCATCGTTACACAAAACTTTTTCCAAACCTAAAACAGTGCTCAGAGTTTGATTGACAGTAACACAAACTTAGAGTGCAGAGCTGCACTGCAAAAGTACTGGCTTTTAAATTGGCAATTACATTTAAGATATGAAGAATAAATTAGCTGGAAAAAAAAACCCCACACGTTAAGCCCTTACCTTCCCTGGTTTGTACCACATGCAATGTCAAGCCTCTGTGCCCAGATCTCTTTGGTGAAGCTGAGAAAATTGGACTCTTCCTCTTGGGTCTCCTCTGCCACCTTCAGAGATGGACATAAAGCAAAAAAAAAAAGGATATGAGATTGGGACACCAGTTACCATAACATTTTTGTGCAATACACCAAGGTAGAATTTATATGTAGAGATACAGATACAGAATCAATCAGGTTGGAAGAGACCTCCAAGATCATCGAGTCCAACAGATCAGACAGCTCCATCTAATCAAATAGATTATGGCACTAAGATGGGTCTAGCCTCCTCATAATTTTAAGATTTAGCTTTCCAGATACCTGTCAGAAGAGATGTTGCATAGTCAATGAATTATATCTGTCCTTAAGAACTATGAAATGTATTACCCATCGGGATCTGTGTCATTCTTTTCATTCTTTATTCTTTTAATTCAAATAGTTCACTAGATATCAGGATGCACCCAAATGAGTGAAAACAAAAGCCAGATATAGAAGATTATCTTCTTGATAAGCCATTGAATGTTTAGTTAGGTCCTTGGTTCTGTCTTATCCTCCTGTGTAACCCTAGATGCAGAGCTTGAGTAACTCGTGTAAAATAGAACAATATGTCCCTGTCTCAGCATGCAGTGTAGGCACGTTCACTTCAAAGAAGGAACTGTCTTCTGTTCAAAGCCCTCTTCTCCCTGCATTCAGACTGAACTAACGGTCTTAAGGAAAGTATGTCAACAGCATTCACCAGGCATATTGCATTACACAGCACCAAAGTGAGGTTCAAACCTCAATCACTAGTGCCTATATGGCTTTAATGAGCTTTTCTTCAGTAGTTCAGAATTATTATAGTCGTGTCACAGATGGAAAAGCAAGATGAAGAAAGGGAGTATAATTTCCTTTATAAGGTTGCTCAATGCATCGCTTTTAAACTTGGTTACAAGCTCCAGAGTTCTTTGGGTATCACTCTGTGCTCTATTGTAGGCAACACTGATTCTGATCTTGTGAAGAACAGCCTTAACCAAATTTACCAAACCCAAGACTCAGCACTTTCCTAACAGAGAATTCTAGCAAGGGGCACTTACATCATAGGATAAGAAATAGGAGGCACTTACATCATAGGATAATGAAAATGTTGAAATGACAAAAATAGACTTTGTAATAGTAAAGAAAGTCAATCTATATTTTAACATTCATGAATTCTACTTGAGACATTTCTAAAAGATAATCTTCTTATGGTTGTCACTGCTTTTCTTGACTCGTGGGATGCCAAGATGGAAATAAAGATAACTAACTGAACTTCAGCTGTGATAGTGCCTTTAATTATTGACACATGGTTGTTACTTCTCAAAGCTCACAGCCAAAATTAACCATGACAGAATATAGTTTTAACAATAGACAAAGTACAGGACTGGCAGCAGTGGTACATTGGGATTGCTTTATATGCACAAGAATCAAACTAAAGATGCTTAAAATTAAGAGCTTCACAATCAACATATTTGTTTCTTCACAGTATTCCTTTTACAATGATACAAACAGGTCAGAAAATTCATGACTTGCCAATTTCACCATCAAATGCTTTGCAGAGACCTTTGACTAGAGGTTTGAGTGGGAGTAAGCTGAAGAGTTACTTAAACAGCAATACCAAACTTATAAGCTCAGCAATGTGCGAACGTTCTTTAATCTTGATCCAATAGTCACATTATGGCCAAGATAAGAGCACCAAAAGTTTTTTTCTGTGTCCATTTAAGGTTTTACACCAGTACTGGAACAAAGCTACCTTCAGTATGTTACCACAAACACGCTCTTACTCCTTAACCTCAATGTTCACCTCTTCCAGCTCTAAATTTCCAGAGAGAAAGGCAGTGTTTTCATTAGATGTGAAAAATAAGGCCCCATAAATGTCAACTTGTCCATTCTGAAAGACACAGTGATGTTATGACCTTAAATGACAATGCTAGAATGATGATGCACCGTAGATAGATAGATAGATAGATAGATAGATAGATAGATAGATAGATAGATAGATAGATAGATAGATAGATAGATAGCAAGGAAATAAGAAACAAATAAACAAAAAACCAACCCACTAGCTTGGTGCACAAACAGTAAAGACATCTTTCCTTTGATGCCAAGCTGGCTACTTCATGGTGGCTGTCCTTGAACAGTCATTTCATAGCAGGATTCCAGGCACATAACCACTAAGCACATGACATGTGGTAAACTATAAAGATATATTTATATATCTTATATACCAATATAGATCAAAGCATAGCATTATTCAATGAGTTTACCTAAATATTGATAAGTCTATTTAAGGAAAAACAAAACAAAAGACATTTTTATAGAGGTTTTGAGGAAAATATTTGCCACATATCAGTATTTATGATGATCAATTATCTTATGAGACTGGTGTGATAGATAAGGCACATTACTTTGTCTTGCTGTGTTACAAATTTGATACATAGTAAAAACTTAATCACCTTTCTCATGAGAAAATGGTGAAAATATCAGGCCAGAAAAACATTCAAAATGGTGCCACATTTTTTACACTCATAAATCAGCACATTCATGCGCTACTCTATTACATCATAGTTTCCTTAAGTAGTATCAGTGTGTTCAGCCTTACAAAAATGAAAATATATTTCTTTATAGCACAACAGAATGCCAATGATTAATACACACAAAACCCAAAAGATGTTCTGTTGGGGAAAATAAACCCACATGTATTTCTTTTTGCATTATATATACACAAGCTTAGGATGGATATTTATCTTTCCTTCCCCTCCCCAAGGGGGACTTCAATTGTTCAGAATGCACTACCCTAGATCTACTTAATTAATAGTTCAAAAGTCTTAACAAAAGTACAGTGTTATGTTTTGCTGTTTCAGACTGGATAATCGATATTTTGGAGTATGCACAAGACACAATGCAATGCTACAATATACAAGCATCTTGATTACATCTGAACTTTAGGTACAAAATACCCATTCATGAGTACGTCCATTCCTTCACATGTTTTTCTCCATGCTATTGGAATAGTAGCAGACCAATGTTCAAGGTTTTTTTACACAGAATATATTCGCTCATGAGATTACAAATCTTTCCATAGCAACCAAACTTCCTGTGAGACACTCAGGATGTGTGAGCTTAATGGCAGGTGAAGAGACGCAGAAAATGTTAGTGGTGTTGAGACAGAGAGAATGGCACAGATCTACTAAGCCCTCTGACTGAAAAATTGCCATTAAATTCTGTAGAATAGTGCTTTGGTAAACTGAGAAATAAAAGATACTTCCCTCAAGTTCATGTCAAAGCATGACACACAAAGAATAGAACGAAACCTGACATATACTTTCAGATGGTGTCATTTCAGTCTGTATTAAAAATTAAGCTCCCTCTAAAACCATTTTATAATGGTGGAAGTCACACAAGCATTTTCAGTGAAGCCACCTTCACCAAGCACAGCAACCTCTCAGTGCACATCACCCTGGTACATGATGCCCACCTGCCTCTCACCAGCCACCCTGAAGTGTGTGACAATTGGGATACTCCAGCTGCTTCGGAAACTCATGCTTCTCCTTTGGCCTGTGTAGATGTATACACATGTGAAGCCAGGGGCAAACCCTGGGCAGCACTGACAACACTTTAAGCACAAAGAAGAATCATAGATTCATAGAATGGTTTAGATCAGAAGGGACCATAAAGGTCCTCTAGTTCCAACCACCCTGATGTGGGCAGGGACACCTTCCACTAGCCCAGGTCACACAGTATCACAGTATAACTAAGGTTGGAAAGGACCTCGAGGATCATCAAGTCCAACCTATCAACACAGACCCCATGACTAGACCATGGCACCAAGTGCCACATCCAATCCCCTCTTGAACGCCTGCAGGGATGGTGACTCAACACAAAGCTCATCCAATCTGACCTCAAACACCTCCAGGGAGGGGGCATTCATGACTTCCCTGGGCAACCTGTTTCAGTGTCTCACTACTCCTATTGTAAAGAATTTCTTCCTAATATCCAGTCTAAATCTCTTCTTCTCAAGCTTAAAGCCATTCCCTCTTGTCCCATTCCTACAAGCCCTGGTAAAAAGTCCCTTCACAGCTTTCTTGTGGGCCCCACTCAGGTGCTGGAAGAGTACTGTCAGCTCTTCCTGGAGCCTTCTCCTCTCTGGGCTAAAAAGATCTTCCAGAAAGAGCAGTAATGCTACAAACTGAAACCCAGAGGAAGGCTTCTAAATCAGTACCACAGGTGAGACAGGCATACCAAATGTTGATATTAGCAGTCAACAAATAGAAAGGTGGGTGCTAAACTACTAAATACCTAGAGAAATTGATTTCAGCTTAACACACCTGTCGTGGTACACAATCGCTGCAAGAGTTTCCAAAGGAGCAAGCACACAGCAACAAGAGTTTCCAAAGGAAAAAAAACAACCAACCAACCAACAATTATTATCAAATAATAATTCAACAGTACCTTGAATTGTTCTTGCAATGTAAGCAGCAAAGGGTTGTAATGGATGCTCAGGACAAACCCTTCTTGGCTTCAGTGGCAGTGACCTCGTCTTTGTGCAGCCAGCACCAGGCACTGAGGCGCCTGGCTCCAGCACCCATCCTGCCACACCAGTGCTCCCTGTGCGCCCCCCACTCCCCCAGCACAGAATTTCAGAAAATGGGCATAAGCAAGCAAACAAAGTTAAATGGCTGTTTACAACTCCATTGCCTTGGTTTGAGTAGCAATTTGTAGGTACAGAGAGGGCAAGGTCTTGAAACAGACACTGGCAGGAGCCGGCCACCTGCACAGGGAGGGGGATGCCACCTCAGCCCAGTGGTGAGGACATCTTACATATGGCAACAGACTTCCAGCTTTTTAGGCGGTGGTAAATGCATCAAGGACTTCCAATCAGGGGAGGAACAGACAAACATCATTTAAAAAGAATATATGCATTAAAATGAGCAAAATGTTAAGTTGCAAGAGATGCTCTTAGTGGTGAAGAGTATATTTACCTGTAGGAGCATGTTGCAGTTGAAAATAAGGATTTTAACCCCTTTTTATTTTTTGTCTTCAGAACCAGAATCCTGCAATAAGCACCACAAATGTGTAGTACAGGGAAACTGTATACTACAGGGAAACTGTTTCAAGAGCTTTTGAGCTAAATTATTATACTTTTGCAATTGTGCTTTTGCTTTGAAATGGACTGAAAAATCAAACAAGCCTTGACAGAGTCTCAGTTCAGTTGCTAAAAGCCCCTTGTTACAAGTCTAGGCCCTATATATCAAACTGTTTAATGGAAAGCTGAGAGAAGTTTGGGCCCCTCAGTTTAGGAAGGATGTTGACTTGCTGGAACGAGTCCAGAGAAGGGCAACGAAGTTAGTGAGGGGCTTGGAACACAAGCCCTATGAGGAGAGACTGAGGGAGCTGGGGCTGCTTAGCCTGGAGAGGAGGAGACTCAGGGGTGACCTTATTGCTCTCTACAACTACCTGAAGGGAGGTTGTAAACAGGCAGAGGTTGGTCTCTTCTCCCAGGCAGCCAGCACCAGAACAAGAGGACACAGTCTCAGGCTGCGCCAGGGGAAGTTCAGGCTGGAGGTCAGGAGGAAGTTTTACACGGAGAGAGTGATTGGGCATTGGAATGGGCTGCCTGGGGAGGTGGTGGAGTCGCTGTCACTGGAGGTGTTCAGGAGGAGACTTGACAGGGTGCTTGGTTACATGGGTTAGTTGATTGGGTGGTGTTGGATGATAGGTTGGACGTGATGATCTTGAAGGTCTCTTCCAACCTGGTTTATTCTATTCTATTCTAAGTTAAGATCCGTTAGAGCACCTTAGTTTAATAAAGATTAAGTTTTCAAAAGCCTGAGTTGACCTAACCCTAGTCTTAAACTGGACAGTATCAGCTGTTAGGGCACGCGAAATTTGTGCAACAAAGCTGTTGCCAAATATTAATGAAGATTTCCCAAACATACAAACACAATCTTCATTCTAATTGCACAGTCCAGAAGCATTCCCTTTCCCTAATACATAAAAGCCTAAAAATCCTTAAAATCATTCTTTTTAAATAAGCAACTCACCTCTACAATGAAACCGCTGTAAAAAAGAAAGAAGCTGTTTAGCATCCTCCCCAACAATATGGGAAAATTACATGTTTCCTCTGCAAGAGGTATTTTAGCACAGTAGGATGTTCTTATGTTGTGACAAGATAATGTGTGTGTAAAGCACTCCTATAATTTAGCTGTCACACAGGTGCGCCTACTCAAGCGCGTGTGTGTTGATGGAGAATTAGCTTTGATCTGTAAAATACATCAGATAGTTCCCATTCCTTGCGCTGAATCAACTCAGTCTGATAAGACATTAATCTGACCATCTTTCTTAAAGCCATTGTCAGAGCATTTAAGCTCTGGAATTGATGCTGTGACTGCATGGAGGGTTAACAACTAATGTCGACATGAATTAAAATAACGGTTTAATGGGTTTTATCTCAGCACTTCCACTTTAGAGCATCCTAGACATTTAAGGGCCATCAGAGTATCACATTATCCAGCAATTTTTTCTTTGGAAAAAAGTAAAATGCAACATTCAATCCTGAATAGACACTCAACTTCAGACCTCAGACAAACATTTTCTGTAGCTTTGGTAATTTCAGCATTAGTAATATGGATGGGCTGCATCAGGAGAAGTGTGGCCAGCAGGTCGAGGGAGGTGATCCTCCCCCTCTACTCAGCCCTGGTGAGACCCCACCTGGAGTACTGAGTCCAGTGCTGGAGCCCCTATTACAAGAGGGATGTGGAGGTGCTGGAACATGTCCAGAGAAGGGCCACAAGGATGATCAGAGGGCTGGAGCACCTCTCCTATGAGGACAGACTGAAGGAGTTGGGGCTGTTCAGTCTGCAGAAGAGAAGGCTCCAAGGTGACCTAATTGTGGCCTTCCAGTACCTGAAGGGGGCCTACAGGAAGGCTGGGGAAGGACTTCTCAGGATCTCAGGTAGTGATAGGACTAGGGGGAATGGAATGAAGCTGGAGGTGGGGAGGTTCAGGCTAGATGTGAGGAGGAGGTTCTTCACCATGAGAGTGGTGAAACCCTGGAATGTGTTGTCCAGGGTGGTGGTTGAGGCCCCATCCCTGGAGGTGTTTAAGACCAGGCTGGATGAGGCTCTGTCCAGCCTGATCTAGTGTGGGGTGTCCCTGCCCATGGCAGGGGGGTTGGAACTAGCTGATCCTTGTGGTCCCTTCCAACCCTGAATGATACTATGATACTATGATGTGAAAATGGAATTATTTTTACAACTATGCATGTCAACACTATAAAAACCACTTGAACTGGCAGTACTTTAATACTGTTTAATACTGTAGCTGGTATTACATTTTTTCACTGTAATCAGTCTTCCAAATACAACTTCTAAATTCTTCAGCATGTGCTTCTTCAGACAAACAAATGGAGAGTAAAAGCAACTCCAGTTTCCAGGAATCAGATCACAAAGAAAGGAAAATCTAGGGTGAACATTTTTATCTCTTTTGAGGAGTCAGTATGCTTTGAATTCATGATGCCTGCTTTGAGGGACTGCGATCTGAGAGCTGCCTCCTACTTTCCTCATTTACCTCTTGCGCATGCTCACTTGGATGTACAAAATACTACTAAGACATTGCAAGGTTCTTTCTCTGCTAGCCATGCTTCAGTCTCTAAAGTTTAGCTGCTGCTGCAATTAACCTGTAACTTTTCAGTTGGTGTGTGGGAAAAAGGCTGTCACATCAGGAAAAAAAATCATCTTAAACAAGGCCTTCATCTTAAGTATTCCTCTCTGCTATACACATCATAGTGTTCTAAAGTCTTACCTCTAGGCACAGACAGGCCCTTAATTAAAAATCTAGTGTCAGAGAATACCTATAGTAATTGAATGCAGCATGAAAACGAGGGCCTAGAATGACAAATGAAAATGTGGTCCATGCTTGTTCTTAAGTTAAGCACATAACATGTTTGGCTGTTACTGTCTGTGACCATTTTACTGTTTCTAAAAGACTACTTTTATAGAGTGCAAACATCTATTTTGAGGAATCTCAGAGTCTTTGCTGCCAGTACTCCTGTTCTATAAATAAGTATGCCTACATGCTAACATAATAGATATGGTAATACTAGTGAAGGAAAGTAAATAAAAGAGAACAGCTGAACAGAAGATGGGCTGTTTCAGCATCCAGTGAACCTCAGGGCAGAAAAAAATATGGAATGGTGGCAGTATGTTTTTAAAATCTCTCAACTGATGGAGAGAAGAATGGCAAGTGTAGTGAACAACCAGACCTAAGTCATTTGGACCACAGTTATATCTCTGAAAAAGTTTAATCCTTGAACATTGAAAAAAGTCTAATTCACATATTTGCACTACATTCAAAAAAATATTCTTAGATGTGAAGAGGACAAACATTACTTAGTCAACTACACACAGCATTTAGTTATGTTTGTAGTTTCAGCCAGACCAGGGAAGGTAGAGCTGTATTTCACAATCCAGCCCGTAACCGTTCTTTCCAATGCTACAAGAATCAACAGCTTTGTCACTAACCCTTCTTCTCTGGCATTCCCAAGGCAGTCCACCTCTATTTTTCCAGTGATACCATCTTCTGGTAACTGCTTATCTGCTTTCTCTCATATACCTGTGTACTTTCCTCCTCATCTACCACCTCCTAGGACCCTTTCAAGTCCGCATTCACCACTAAGTCCCATTGTGAAGCTGATACTGTCAGCTCATGATGATTAGGTAGGCAGCAAGATGAAGAAGCTGTTGCTGGTTGGATGACTATGATTGTCTCCCTTTTGGGAGGAAATACATGTTTCACTTTTCCTCTTCTCTCTGCCTATAATCCCTGTCTCCTTGCCCTGCAACTATAAGAGAGGAAATAAGAAAACAAATGAGAAGGGAAATCCCAACCTTTGTTCTTCCTCAGCTTCCAGATAAACTGTTTCTCCATTGCTCAAAGATTTGGGTGGGTTTTTTTGCATTCTCATTGTTGATGGTTGCTTATTTACTTTTTGATATCATCATGCTTCAATGGTCTGTCTTTACTGCCTTCTCAAACAATTCATCTGAGATCCTGGACTTCAGATGCATTGTGATTCTACTACATACTCATTTAAAATACAGTACAGGGAATTTCATCTTGATCTGTATTCTTGGCTGCAATTGTTGGGCTGCAAAAGGCCTAGCAATAACAGGTGTGCATAGAACTACCCTCGAGTAGGATGAGATTTGTTGTGAGAAAGCAAGTACCAAAGTGGAATGTAAACCTGGTAAAGACAGCTTTCTTTTTTTTTTTTGCTTAACACTGAACTGAAAAAAAGACACACCAAAAGTGTGTGGATGTACATTTAGGCCCATTAAAAATGTAGCATTTATATCTGCAAAAGTTTATTATATACAAACTGTAAGTGTTTTTCCTGGCTTGAAAACTAGGAATTTGCAAAGCCAGAAACTGAGTAGGCAGAAAAAATGTCACAGGTCTGTCCTCAGGAAGCATTCAGAAGGAAACTTGTATACATTGTCCTATAAAGAATTTAATAGCTCTCAAATACACAGTGGTGTCCAATAATCAAACAGAGTTAAGGTGCAATTAATTACATAGTTCTAAATGAATGTATTAGTTACCTGATCGTGCTATTTCTATCCCTAATACTCTTCAGGCTGTATAACCAAGGCAGAAGTTGTAACCACAGCACAATTTGCTATATGCACAGATAATAGACAGTGGCCATTAACCACCTTTCATAATTTGCACACTAAGAATTCACTGAAGAAAGGACTACAACAAGTATCCAAATAACATACTACAGTGAACATGAACTCCTGGCCACCACTGGAGTGCCTTTCAATAAGCTACACTTCTGTGCAACCAGGAAGCAACATTCTGTTACTCATCACACGATTTATTTATTACTCTCATAAAACAGGATTTGAAGGGTTTAGGATTTGATGGAGATACATACCACAAATCTTTTATAAGCAGCAGTACAGCCTATAAATTTCCTTTACTTCCACAGCTTTTCTAAAAATAGCACACAAACACCATTTCAGTGGAACTTTCTGAGCTTGTCACTCGTCTTTGCCCTCAAAACAAAAGTTTTGCAGGCAGTAAGTGCATCACAAATACTAATTCACTGTGTTAGGAAAAAAAAGGTAGAGCTGTATCAAATGAGAAAAAGATGAGTCAACTCCATCAAATTGCATTTCCGTTCCTAAAATTTACATAGACAAAAGTACAGCGCTCACAATATTGTCACAGTGCCACAAGCTACATATAAATGAATGAAAACAGAACCATCCATTCCCAAGAACCGATACCTGGAAATGCACCAACCCCCAGAATCTTCAGTAATCTTCCTGGCAAATTATCAAGGAATCTGTTAGGCAGTCTGAAGCCTTTCTTTATTAAGCATAATTAATTGCAAGTTCTATGATACTCATAAGCAACATCAGCTACTAAATAAATCCTGCTGTGAAAGAAAATCCTCTTCAGTGTCTAGTGTTTTGCTATACCTACATGCAGTGCCTTAATAATCATAACCTGCCCTCTGTCTCACTCACTAGAGCCATGAGGTGGTCATGGTGATCCCTAAGAAGACTGTGTAGAAGGGGATTGCTCTGCATTCCCCTCTGAAGAAGGAAGGATAAATTGAAAGCAAGTGTCCATTCTCTGAATCCTGTCCTGAATACACTCTTAAGATTAGAGCAGTGCATTCCTGCTCATAGCCTTTCTTTCAGCTAACTCCATTAATCTTGCTCCTGAAGCACCACAGTTGAGGACACTTCTCAGGCTGTAATGCTGGTGCGGTGCTGTGCAGGGCACATGGAGGGGTTGGAGAGTTATTATATCTGCATATCAAAGAAGATTTATTGCTGCTTGTTTTCAGCAAGAACACCAGGAAGTAACAAAAATTTCCTTGCTTTTTAAATATAAGGCTGAAGATATAACATCCTGCACAGCCTCTTCTTTTCCCTACACATAGAATATACTAGCCCTGTGGGGTTTGCACCTAACTGCTTATGAAACTGTGCTATTCAGTGCATTAGACAAGTGTTGGATCAAGCATTTGTGAAGATAAAGCAATGTGTTCTGCAAAGTTTCTTTTGAACAGGGAGTTTGTCATGAAAAATAAAAGGCAACTATATCTTTATAGAGGATTACTAGAAGACCATCTTATACCTTAGAACTGTTGCTGTAAAGCCCCAGTGAATCGACTGACAAATTGATATAACCCTTGTTCCCAGAGTTTGAACTTACCACAACTATTCTCCCCAAGCTTTAATAAAGCTTAGCCACATGCAAATGGGACAGATCTGAAGTGATAAATACAGATTCCAAAGCATCAGTAGAATATTGGTTCAGTAACTTACAGCTGGAGCAATAAGAACAGTGTGCCCCTTACCACCTTGTGATTCAATGTCTGCTGAAGGGAGCAAAAACTTGTCCTTGGATTTCCCTGGGCATCAACAGGTTGTTTGCAACTTTGTGGCTTTGTTCCCAGCTGGTGGCTGTTAATTTTTAATAAAACAGTAAGATATAACAAAATGAATCACAGTGATAGTGAGATGCAAGAAATAAGTAGCTCCCCAGTTCAAACGTATGACGAGAGCCATGAAATACAAATCTACCAAAAAATTTTGCTAGCAAACTCCTGTTGTTATCAGCAACAGGCTTTAACAGTTGGAAACATTTATTTTTTCTTCATTGTCTCATTTTAAATTGCTTTTCCCTTCCCTGGGTATCTGGACTTCAGAAGGTTCCTATTTTTTCAGCACCTTTATTGCCAGTCAGTGAATAGCAGGATTCTCAGCTGGACTCTTGCTTCTTCTCCTTGGCTGGATTGGATCTGACTTTCATGAGTTCAGCCTTGCGTCATTCAGAAAACGTATTCAAATAACTCTAGCCTCAAAACTGCTCATTGGGAAGTTGTTTATTTCCCTCTTCACAAGAGCATGAGCTGTGTTCTTATTAGCATAGCATTCAGCCAGCTTCCCTCCCCCTCTTCTCCCATTTACATTCAGGGCCAAGGTCATTTTTACATTATCTGCTGCAAGAAGATTTTAAACACAGACATTATTTCCATTTTTACAAACACAGTTGTGGAAAGTGTTTCAAGTCATAACAGAGCACCTGCATTTCCCATTTGACAAAACTGCCCAATCCTAGAAGTGCTGACAGCATTTAACTCCACTTAAAAAGGAGACTTACCCAAGAGGTTTCGATAACTAAACTAAGTATTATCAGGGCTTGTTCTCCGTCTCCACAGTCCCTGAAAAAGTCTTTTTGCTTTTATAAGATTAAATTATCTTTCTGTAAAACTTGGATTATTTCCAGCTGTTGGTTGGGAATGATCCCTGCCCCGTGCCAGCTACCTCATGTCCAAGAAATTATCAGGAAAAAAATATCTCTGACCAGGCCAAACAAAAGAGGCAAAGAGTATTCTAACAGGAAACAGAACAGGCAATCAAGTTTCAGTGCTGGGAAATATTCCCTATTACTGTTGAACAGGATTTATATCTTGGCACTGCCTATAAATCATAAAACCCTTCTTTGTGCAATGCTAGCTATACACTAAATATTTGAGGTCCAGATAAAAGCTCTTGTAAAAAGGCCACATGCAATGCTCTCTCCATTCATTAACATGGCAATAAACAAACATAAAGGAAAAATACTGCCTTCTATTAAACTTACTTTTCAGTCTAGAACTCGTAAAATATCTGAAATAACTTCAGCTGTGCTGCTGGCAGGTTTCCATTATTCTCTGAGATGATACAGGAGGGTAAGTTGTTCCAGCTCATTCTTCAGTCTCAAGTTCTCCAAAGAGACCAACAACATTGGATTTCACAATGGAGCCACTGGGGACTGAATGGCAAGTGTACCAGATCCTGCAGTACAGTAACAACGTTAGTTCCTCTTACTGAAGAAATAAAAGATGGATATACATAAATGATATAAATACATCATGCAAAACCATTTCTTAACGCCAATAAGATTTTTTTTAACACCTTGAGCAGGTGTACACATGGCTGTGAGGCCAATATTGTACAGTCAACATTTGGGATCTCCACTATCCCTATAGTCTAAACAGAATTTAATTTATTAAAGCCCTAATAAAATGTCAGGAGGCTGCTCCTCTGAGTCAGCTGTTCTACCTTTGATCCTTGCTTTTTTTTTCTTTCACTGCAATCCAACTAGAGCCATGATTTCACACATGCCTGCCCCTGGTGGGTTGCCACCTGTTTTGCAGCTGGTGGGTTCTCTTTCTTTGCATAAAGCAGTTTTCAAACCAAACTTGGTTTGGCACCATGGGGCAAATTTTAGTCCCACTAAAACTTACTGCCTGATCATCTTCACCTAATCATAGCCCAAGCACTGCTGCAATGCTTCCAAAAAGACAAAAAGCTGTAGCAGTTTGAAAACATACTTTATTCACTCAGGATTTAATGGGCTGTTTGCTTTTTCTGGAAGACTACATAGTGTGACATTTTGCTCATTCTAACAGATACTACAAACTCTTCTTAAAGCTGTGACCCTTATTTTTCTTTGCTGCTTGTGCACAGTGGGGAAAGACACATTAAGTCTCTCCAGTACCAGTGAGAATTACTGCAAAAGATTTATTCTTTGCCTAAGTAGTTTTTCCACATATGTAAATTTCCAGTGAAGCTCAGCTATCTTGTAATGAAAACTCAGACTTATGCCTTCATATTCCTCCTGATTGGTGTTCGGTGTCACTTTTATTTTCATTCCTGTCCTCTAACAGCAAATATACTTTATTTGAGAACCTGAGAAGGAAGCAGGTATCTTTTCAGGACAATAGGATAAGGGTATTTCAGACAGGATTTTTTGTGCAGCAGCTGCTGTTACCATGATTTAACTTCCATTTAACAATTAATCTATATGCCAGCAGGCCAAGCTGAGATATGATGACATATACTGAGACATTAGATTTCCCTCTATTAAGAGAACACATACAATACAGATTTGCAGGTTTGTGCTCCAGCAAAGTACAGAGTTCATTTATTTATGTTTTCAGTCCTGAGTTCTAAAGTCTTCAATTAGCCTTTTTTCCTTCAAAACAAAACTCAACCTTAGCACCTTTTGGATTTCCCCACCAAAGACTTTTTTGCCTATGATGTCAAATAATGACCCTTCCAGGAAGGCCATGTTGTGTGCAAGTTGTACTTGTTAAAGAGCTTTGTAACAATTATGTATTATGCCATGATCGCTGAATTTCACACTTGTTGCAAATTACCAAATGTTTTCAGAGCTTTGGTGCTATATGGCATGTTAATTAACGAAGAGAAATGCTCAGTGTCTGTAGGTGAATGCAGCTGGTCGCCTTCCTTTCCACTGCAATCTACATGCACAATGAAGCAATCACACTAGTTGCATGCATTTCTACACAAGAAACAACAGTCTGGATAGATGGAATGAGGTGAAACATTCTGTACTGAGAGAGCAGAGCAAATAGCAAAAACCCAACCCCAGTGCTTTTCCTTAAGATGTGTTCCCTCCACAGCTATAAATACACCCCTCTCCCTCTGTATCTCTCAGTTTCTTTCTTCTGACGCTGCTATTTCTAACAGGCCTTATTTTGGAGTGCAGGCTGTATGAAAAGTTGCATTGTGCTCAGAGGAATAGATCATTGACCCACAAAAGCTTTTGTACCGTTACCAATTCGCCTTTTGTGCACACTTAGGGATTCCTCCAAAGTTATCTAGGCTGAAGAAATCTTATCAAAGTCTTTTGTGTTATACCAACTGCAGAAGCTTCAAGGGGAATTTTATGCTAATGATTCTCTTTAATCTCCATATAATTCAGGCCAACTTAAAAATAGATCTTTTACAAACAATGAATCATCATGACTTCAAGTGGATGCAGTTCTGCCACAATAAAGTTGAAATCTCTGTTCCATACTACCTTTTTTTCCTCTCTACACAACCACTCCATGACACTGGCAAAACATGAATATAATTGTTTTTAATTCTTCCCTCTTAATTCATCTATCATTAGTGTGAGCAAATAAAGAACCAAATCAAGAAACAATTTCAAGTGCCACATTCACATGTGCAGGATAATACCAGTTTACCAAACTTTAAAATTAATAAAATTAGACATGAGATTGCCAAATCTCATGATAGCAGCAAAAGCCAAGGTAATTTCCCCCTCCTCCCCCCTTTTCTTTCAGAGTACTTCATCCCAGAGAAGGCTGCAGACCTACTTTTATTGCTGCTGCACCATCCTAGAATGCGTGAGAAATCAGAGATACATGCAATGACTGAATTGATTTGTGTGATTAATTAGCGCTCATGTTACCTTGAAGATCAGACCTGTCTCACCACATTTCACATAGTAAAATTCTACATGTGAAGATTTCTCTGGTATCTCACTTCCAGGAGACAAATGGCTATGGAAATGCATCTCTAACTACAAGCAGTAAGGAGCTAGTTTTGTATCTCTCCTTTCCCAGTTTGACTCAAAACCTCCATCATTGAAGGGAAGCAGAAACAGGCATGTTGAAATCCTAAACAATAATTCATTTGGCAACTGAAAAACTCTTCACCTCTCAGTGACAGTATAATTGGTTTCCTAACCCAATTCTTGTGGTTTTCTTGAATTTTACTGACACCCTTCTGGAATTCCCTTAAGACTAGCACATAAGATAAAGGGTTGTATGCATTTTTCTTAGACAGCAAGTGGAATAAATGAACAACTAGAGAGCAAAGGCCAACTATTAATATCATAGAGGTTTAGGGCTAAGGGAGATCCAGGTGTGGGCTAATGAAAAGTAACCATAAGACAAGCTGAAAGATTGGTTCCTGGACTTCTAAAAGCCTTCACGTTTGAACTTCTCTGACATTTGCTTTTGGATCTCATTATGTGTTATTTTATACTTTTTCAGTGGAAGTTAGCAGTACAGTTCCAGGGTTATGTACCTTACTGACTGTGAGACATTTCTCTTGATTTACACAAATTTCTGCCCATGGAACTTTATGGATCCGATGTGGTAGCGTCCTAAAAGTGAATGCGGGTGTCAGTTTTGAGCAGCATGATGGAAGTAAATCCCACTATGGAGTAATGCCCCAGCTGCTGTGCAATGTTATGTGACCTCTCTTACTCCACAGAGAGTAATTACAGACATTTTTAGGACAACTCCATTTCAAGAAGTGCTACTTAAAATCATCATATATATGAGAGAACAAAATCAACAGCTACAGATGGAAAATATCAACCAGGAGAAAATGATGAGCAATCATGACACTTGTAACTAAGCAAAGAACCCAGGCAAAGAAGCAGGTCCTGCAGGACACCTGGAAGAGTGAATCCTCTAGACTTGGCTTTGATGAGTCCGCCATAATCTTTCCTGGTCAGCAGATGAAAATACCCATCCTCTAGTTTGACATCTTAGAATCAATAAGGTTGGAAAAGACCTCAAAGATCATCAAGTCCAACCTTTCATCACAGACCTCATGATTACTAGACCATGGCACCAAGTGCCATATCCAATCCCCTCATGAACACCTCCAGGGACAATGAATCCACCACCTCCCTGGGCAGCAGATTCCAAGAGCTAACAACTCTCTCTGTGAAGAACTTTCTCCTCACTTCCAGCCTAAACTTTCCCTGGCACAGCTTGAGACTGTGTCCTCTTGTTCTGGTGCTGGTTGCCTGGGAGAAGAGACCAACCCCCTCCTGGCTACAACCTCCCTTCAGATAGCTGTAGATAGCAGTAAGGTCTCCCCTGAGCCTCCTCTCCCCAGCCTCGTTGCTCTTCTCTGGACATGTTCAAGAGTCTCAATGTCCTTCTTAAATTGAGGGGCCCAGAACTGGACACAGTACTCAAGGTGTGGCCTAGCCAGTGCAGTGTACAAAGTTACATGATGCACATCAACCGTACCAGCATGAGCAATTAGCATAAAAAAAATTCCTGTATGCTGCCATGTGACTTTGTGTTATGTTCCTTCTGTATACATAGTATCATAGTATCATTCAGGGTTGGAAGGGACCACAAGGATCAGCTAGTTCCAACCCCCCTGCCATGGGCAGGGACACCCCACACTAGATCAGGCTGGCCAGAGCCTCATCCAGCCTGGGCTTAAACACCTCCAGGGACAGGGCCTCGACCACCTCCCTGGACAACCCATTCCAGGGCTTCACCACTCTCATGGTGGTGAACCTCCTCCTCACATCTAGACTGAATCTCCCCACCTCCAGCTTCATTCCATTCCCCCTAGTCCTATCACTACCTGAGATCCTGAGAAGTCCTTCCCCAGCCTTCCTGTAGGCCCCCTTCAGATACTGGAAGGCCACAATTAGGTCACCTCGGAGCCTTCTCTTCTGCAGACTGAACAGCCCCAACTCCTTCAGTCTGTCCTCATAGGAGAGGTGCTCCAGCCCTCTGATCATCCTTGTGGCCCTTCTCTGGACACGTTCCAGCACCTCCACATCCCTCTTGTAATAGGGGCTCCAGAACTGGAGGCAGTACTGCAGGTGGGGTCTCACCAGGGCTGAGTAGAGGGGGAGGATCACCTCCCTCGACCTGCTAGCCACACTTCTCCTGATGCAGCCCAGGATCTGATTGACTTTGCGGGCTGCAAGTGCACACTGAGAGCTCATGTTGAGCTTTTTGTCCACCAGCACCCCCAAGTCTCTCTCCTCAGGGCTGCTTTCCAGCCAGTCACTGCCCAGCCTTTCTCAGCAATGTAACATAGACATTATTCCCCTACATTACTTAAACTTGCTTAGAAGCTTAAACTTATGCCAGGAAAGACTTTCCTAGTATTTGGCCAAAAGCCTTCCAGATTTATTTCATTATATTCATACCACAATGTCTATTCTCAATGCCCATGGTACATGTTTGGAAAGACCAGGGCTGCAATACTTTAAAATTCTCTATTTGCTGATGATTTTCTAGGAAAATAAACACTGTTCACCACAGGCCTTTAGTAAATGATGTTCCATGGTTTGTTTTTTTCAGTAGACAAACACTAGAACTAATTTTTTTCTTTCCTTGCTTTCTACTTTACTTTCACAACATTTCTTCTGTGCTGTGGAAAATAGGATGTGTTTTCCAGATTTGATACTGCTTTTCAAGTTCTCTCGTCACAGAACGTCCCATTGTGCTACACACACAATCTTACTGATATCCCAGGAGAGAAAGTGGGGGGAAAATTTCCACAGTGTCTTTGTCTCCTAACTAGATTATTTATAATTATGTGAAAATGGTGAATAAACTCCCTTAGGAAATATTAAAAATTGATGCACTTTGGTAAATTACTATGAATGCTTTCGACTAAATTAATGTCACGTGCTTCTAGTGATATCAGTGGTGTGCTGTGCCACTGTGCTGTTTGTATAGCTAGTATCTCTGTGAAGTTATCCAGTTCAGAGTTTATTTTCCCCTTCAAAAGCATATTCCTGATTCATTTATTTTTGTTACTGAAGAATAACACATTTTAAATCAATCAAATAGCAATGTTTAAGGTTGCCTGCAGCAGTATACAACCAACTTACAACACACTGATGAAGTTTTTAAGGAACATGTCCAGAGAAGGGCCACAAGGATGATCAAAGGGCTGGAGCACCTCTCCTATGAGGACAGACTGATGGAGTTGGGGCTGTTCAGTCTGCAGAAGAGAAGGCTCTGAGGTGACCTAATTGTGGCCTTCCAGTATCTGAAGGGGGCCTACAGGAAGGCTGGGGAAGGACTTCTCAGGATCTCAGGTAGTGATAGGACTAGGGGGAATGGAATGAAGCTGGAGGTGGGGAGATTCAGGCTGGACGTGAGGAGAAAGTTCTTCACCATGAGAGTGGTGAAGCCCTGGAATGTGTTGTCTAGGGAGGTGGTCGAGGCCCCATCCCTGGAGGTGTTTAAGCCCAGGCTGGATGAGGCTCTGTCCAGCCTGATCTAGTGTGGGGTGTCCCTGCCCATGGCAGGGGGGTTGGAACTAGATGATCCTTGTGGTCCCTTCCAACCCTGACTGATACTATGACACTATGACTCACTTTTGGAGGTGATCTTACTATGTCACAAATTAATATCTTCAATCTGACTAAAATCAGAATTACTTTTTTTCTTTTTTCCCCCCCAGTGCATTCATCTTCACAACTCAGGGTGTGCTGAGAAGTGCATCCCTTGAGAAGATGAGGAAAAAGCCACCCTCTCCCTTCTCTCTCCCTCAAAGGATGAAATCCAACTTGTCCACTCTGAGTTTATTTTAGTGACGTGCATTGGCATGGGGGTCAGAGGCACAGCAGTTACTGCTATTATTTCATATCAGGATATTACTGGTGGTTATTTCAGGTGGTCCTGTTACAATGAGTTATATACATCAATATATCTTTACCTCACTGGCCTGCTAGAACAATGCCTTTCCTTTTTTTGTGGTTTTTTTTTTTTGGGGGGGGTAAAGAAAAGGCAATCTATTTTTCAAGTAACAGATGGATAAACAGATGGATGGAGAAGTCCACTGAATAGTGTGTTGGCTGCCTGTCATTGTCTGTATGGCAGCCAATAAATATCGTATGGATTAAACCTGTAAACTAACATGTCCCTGTTTAATGAATTCCCCCTGAATAGTCCATCTTTGCTTACAAATACCTGTAGAGTGAAATGCTGCTTTGGATCAGGTAACTTTTTGCAAGGAGACAAAACACCTAAGCACAGCTTGTTCTAAGACCAATAACCAAAGGCAAACAGGGAAGGAAGCCCAATGGTGAGGCCTGCACATTTTTACTGATGGTCTCTTAGAAGGTACTTTTTGCACACCCGGAATGAAATCCTGGAAAGAATCACACAGAATCACACAATCACCAAGGTGGGAAGAGACCTCAAAGATCATCAAGTCCAACCTGTCACCACAGACCTCATGACTAAACCATGGCACCAAGTGCCACGTCCAATCCCCTCTTGAACACCACCAGGGATGGAGACTCCACCACCTCCCTGGGCAGCCCATTCCTATGGCTAACTTAACCTTCAGGACATTTATCTTTACTATAATGTTTTCATACTGCTTACATCTCTTTTTGTGAGAATTTATTGTGTTTGATTTCCAGGCTTGCATCAAGGGAAAATGCTTAGTTCAGTAGCCACTCATGAGATACCTACCCACATCAAGACCAACAGTAGAGACTCTGTTTTGGCCCAATATAAAATTGATGTGAAAATACTGACATGACCTGAAATTCCACATTTGCTGGCACTTATGCTTTTCTGTGTCACATGCATCTTTGCATCACAATAGACAAAGGTTTGCCTGTCTGCTAAAGCCAGCATGATCATGAGGAATGGAAGGCTCTTGCTCACCTCAGAGTGTTCCTCAGCACAGAGATCATTAAGTGTAAAAGTGTATCCCTGTCATCCTTTACCTTTCTTCCAGCCTATTGTCTAATATTCACTGAGTAATCCCCAGCAATCTACTGAGAAAGCATAGATTTTTTTTTTTCCTTATTCAGCAAACTATTACTAATGTTATAGACAGAGTAAAACTCACACAGAGTTTTGTATACAGGCTCAGTTCCACAGGCTGCCAAATGAGATGGAAAGAGATTAAACAATTTTCCCATGCTGCACTGAGAATTCAGTTCTCCAGAGCAATGGTCCAATGCCTTCACCACATGGGAACCTTACTCCTGAGTTTTTTGAAGAACATACAAAAACAAGTATTCAGGCTGAATGATGACATGTGAATTTAATTATTAAAGTTGTTTCACTTTTAATGATTTTTCACAGTATCACCAAGGTTGGAAGAGACCTCAAAGATCATCGAGTCCAACCTGTCACCACAGACCTCATGACTAGACCACAGCACCAAGTGCCACATCCAATCCCCTCTTGAACACCTAAAAGATAGTATAAAGGATGCAGATAGTATAAATTCTATTTTCAAATAATTGCCTGGAATCAGTATTTCTGAAAGGAAAATTCAGCACTTGATGTCATAAATCACAAACTAGTTGTGTCAAGGTGGAAAACAATAGAAAAAGCAAAGGGAGAGAGAATTTCATTATAAAAAAATAGTCTATTAACTCAATACCAACAGATGGGGCACATTGCAGTGAAGGTTTCTGAAGGTGAATGGACAGTTATGAAACTCTGAGAACATTCTTTTGCATCACTATCAGACACACAGATATGGATGCATCCAGCAGAATGGAGTACGACAACATGAAACGGATTATAATGTGAAAAGGAAATAAATAATGACTTCAAACAAAGAAACAAACACACACACACAAAAAAACCCCAGACACAAACCCCCCAAACAGGGGGATACAGGAGGATACAGGAAGATACAGTGAAGATTAACTTTAAAATCAGAAAATATATTCTACCCTATGGAAGTATCAATATGAAGAGGTCTCTGCCTTTACATAATACATTTCCCTTGAGGATCACCAAATCCTGTAAAGAGGTTAACCACTTCATGACACTAATTAGTTTAATATGAATCCATTAATAGGAAATGTGGTTAATATGACATAACACTAAAGAAATCAGCAAACATTTTAAGATATTCATGCGGGGGGAGGGGGGGGGTCGGGGAGGGAATAAAAATTGAATAAAAGAATGGCCCAAAGTGTCTGGAGAGAACTGCAAAGTGTTCAAAGAGAGAGACAGACTGTCTGTGCTGTACCCTGCATGGGAGAGCATAGGCAAAGTCAGGCTCTCAGGAGCACAGCAGCAGGCTGAAGGTATAGACCACTCAGAGGACAGCACCTTCCTGTTACCTACAGAACATCATCATGTAAGAAGGCACAAAACACTGACATGAGAAAGAAAACACATGCAAGTGGTTTCAAATCAGCAAGGCTATGGGAGCTGGTCCTAAGCAGAGGCAGGGGACAAGATAAAATTGGGCAATCCATTGGCACAGGATTACCCAAACGCACATGGAGCTGAGTCCTCAGTGTCACACAATTAGTTGATGCTTTCTTTAAGAGCACCACATAAGCCTGTGAATATCCTTCTCATCTCCAGAGTCTTCCTCACAAGGCTCTAGCACAGCCAGCAGGAGATGAGCAAAACCCTCAATCCTTGCTGACACCACTCCCAATCAGTGCACTCAGTAACAGGTAACTTGAGGGGTTTCTCATCAGACAGCATTTTCCCAGCCTCTTTGGGCTTTAGAGGTATGTGTTTGTGAAGGCAGTACCTGGATTCAGTCTTGCCTAGGGCTGAAGAGTTCTTGAATGGTTGATTCACTTTTCTTATGCACTGCAGCAGCTTTTTGGGTGACTGCATGCCTCTAGATCTCACTGAAGGGGTGAATTCAAAGTAGAATATTCTCTTTTAGTGTAGTATTACATGTTTGTGCACATTTCTGTACCCTTAGTCATCCCTCCGTATGAGTAAGCCTTCCTGTGAAAGAAATCCTCTACTCTGGGCATATTACTATGACTGACAGATACTGTCAGAAACCATAGTGAAATTTTTGCCCTCTTCTAGTCTCTGCTATATGTAAGCTCAGGAAAGATTTTTACAGGAGTAGGAAAGTTAGTAAAATCACTAAAAATATAATTGACATAAAGAGACCCAGGCATTTTATTTTTGCCCCTCAAAACTGAAGAGTTTGGTGTTTTGCCAATTGAATTTTTGTACAACTATTTGATGGGGGTTTGGGGGGGGGGGGGTTGGTTTGCTCTTTTATTTTTTTAAATACAGAAGTCTTACATTGAAAAAAAAAACCTAAATAATTCCATAGAAGCTTAGATTAAAATTAAATGAAGCTTAGATATGTATCAGAAATATTTTTTACTCCTTGGCTGCTAGTCTCTAGAGTCTCAGGAATGCCTGTGTCCTAGTTACTTAAGGCAATTCAAAGCCCCCCAAATCTGATAGGATCCAAGACTTCAAAATGCCATCGTGAAACACAAATTTACTCTACTGAATATGAGCAACACAAACCAGCCACGTTCTCAGCCTTCTGAGTACATACAGATTTAGAGCTACTGATGTCCTGATACTTTTGCATCCCAGGAAGGATGGGTTTTTCCATGGAAAAACAGCCAAAGCAACACATGAAGTAGTTGCTCAAACAGAAGTACAAACAGTGCAGATTATTTGGCAGCTTTTTAATGCCTTTTCCCCCTCCTATCACAGAATCACAAAGGTTGGAAAAGACCTCAAAGATCATCAAGTCCAACCTGTCACCACAGACCTAATGACTAAACCAGGGCACCAAGTGCCATGTCCAATCCCCTCTTGAACACCTCCAGGGATGGTGACTCCACCACCTCCCTGGGAAGCCCATTCCAATGGCTAACAACTCTCTCAGTGAAGAACTTTCTCCTCACCTTGAGCCCAATCTTCCCCTGGCAAAGCTTGAGACTGTGTCCTCTTGTTCTGGTGCTGGTTGCCTGGGAGAACAGACCAACCCCTATTCTCCTTTTTGACTAATTTGTCCTTGATATCCATGTCATAATCAGACTTTGTTTTCTCCACCATCTAGAGTATTTTAGTCACTACAGATCTCACTATTTCAGCCTTGCCTTTTCAACACAACAGTCCACAGTTAGGTTCACCAGGTTTCAGCATTTCTTCAGCCTTGTGCACCTGCCTTCATCTAATGAGGCTGAGATCTCCAGCAACTCCAGGTATATTCCACTGACAGTTGATACTAGATTATTAGACAGGTTGATGCCCCTTTTATCTGAGCTGACCTGTGAAATGATTTAACCAGACATAGGGAATGTCCACACACAGCCACAGAAAACAGATAAACATATTTTCCCCCGTTACTGCCAAAAGAGGATCATCTCCAGGGGTTCCACATACATCATTACTCCCCAGATGGATGTTCTTTTTATATACATTTATCACTACCAAACTACAGCTGACCAGTTTGGAAATAGTCTGGAGGACACCCTGAGTGATTTATGTCTCTATGGCTATGCTGCTCTCATAGACAGCTCCAAATTCAAACTGCCTACAGTGTCTAGGAAGGATTCTGGGCCAGCTTTTCGATGGACACAAGCACAGGCAGGTTACAGGGCAGCAGCTGGGTGATGGACAACCTCATCACAGACATACCCTCACTTCCAAATAAATGGTCTACTCACGTGTTTGACTCTGAAACATCAAAGCTGAGTTGCTACAGAGGTGGTCTTGGCATTAAGCCAGGAGAAAAAAGCTAGAAACCTGGGAAATTTGGCTTTTAAGGCCTACTTTAAATACAACAAAGTGCCAGCTCTATCCATTCCTTGCGAAGATGTAAGGGGCTCTTATGATTTGATATGATTGATAATGAATTCTTAAGTGTGTGTTATCATTTGAAGAAAAAAACAAAAAGCCAGATTTTATTGTTAGAATTGCAACATTAATGTTGCTTTTAGACCCTGAAAATTTGAGTCTATTAATGGATAAAATAAAAATCCTAATCAGATCCTTCTTTCTAAACCCCTTTGTTCAAGGGTTCAGCATCTAAGCTGACAGTAACCCCACATATTGCTGATTGCCTTCACGTTTGTTTTTTCTTTCTTTCCCTCCTTCTTTCATGCCATTAAAACTATCTTTCCAGGGCAAGAAAACAAAAACCTTCAGGAAAATAGTTTGTTGCACACAAGCATTGTAGGCTGACACAAGTTTCATATCTGTGAGAGACTAATAAGTTTGTCTCTCATGGTGTACTCAACAAAGATAAAATCACTTGCTGTTTGCCCAGACAATATGTATTGGGCAGAGCCACTAAGGACTCTTGGAAGGTGCAAAGATAATATTGCTCACTGGGTCACAGCTGGCCTACAACAATGACCCAGCCATTCACGCCTTCAGGGCAAGATAATCTCCACCCATCAAGTACCCTGGGCAGGGTGACACAATGGTTTTTACCACCTGTTTCCTGATGTGTAAGGAATGTGGGGGGCTTGTCTGGATGGAGATGGAGATTCACACACACACCCCACCCCCCCCATCCAAAATCTTGCCCAAACACACAGCAATACACAGAAAGATAGAAAGATTTCCGGAGAAACGATACCTGGATATTTACCTAAGGATTATTTCCTGCCCCTGGAATTCCTGAGGGACAATATTTGAATACATACCTAAGGACTAAAAACTGTATAAAAGACTGAAGCAACTACTGGTTTGTAGAGAGAAACAGAGGAGAAAAATGGGGAGAAAAATGGAGATGAAGGAAAACACAGGAGACGGACCATGCCGCTGAGAAGGGAAAGCCGGGACAATGCTGCTCCGGAGAAAAGGGGCTGCCCAGAGGACCACAGCTCCTCTCCAGCCAAAGCCTCAGCACCCTTTCTCTACAGACCCAGGCTGCCCAGAGGACCACAGCTCTTCTCCAGCCAGAACCTCAGCACCGTTCCTGTACCAACCCAACATCTCCCCGGAGGACCACAGCTCCTGTGTGGTACCACACACACAGAGGGGTGTGGTAATATAATTCCTTTCCTCTTCTCTCTCTCTTCTCTCTCTCCCTCTCTATTTTCTCCCTCTCCCCTTCTTACGTCCACTTTATTTATGTAATAAATAGTCTACCTGTTGATACTTTGGCCTCGTTTGTGCCTCTAATTTCACAACACGGGAATGTTCTAAAAGAACTTGAGTCTCTTTCCCTCTCCGGACCGAGACACATATCTCTTGTTTAAAAGTCCTGATGATAAATGTTAAACTACTTTATAATTTTTTTGTGATAAAAGAAGAAGCATTTGCTAGCAAAACTCCAGAAAAGAGCCTGCAATTTAAACACCTAAAAAGGAACATACGAGTATGTAGGGATTTCCAGAGTGCTTCATCCTTTTTCTTTTCCAAACTTCTATAAGTAAATAAATTTAAAAATCCCCACAAACAACAACAAAAAAATTCACAAAAACCCCCCAGCTCTCCTTTTATTTCACTCCAGCTGATTGGTTTTAATTTGAAATGCTGAATTCTGCCACTTGACACTGCTCTGGTGAGACCTCACCTGGAGTACTGTGTCCATGTCTGGAGCCCTCAATATAGGAAGGACACAGAGCTGATGTAGCAGATCCAGAGGAGAGTCACAAAAATTATCAGGGGGTTGGAGCACCTCTGCTTAGGATGAGGGGGCTGGGGTAGTTCAGTCTGGAAAAAATGAAGGCTCCAGGGAGACCTAATAGCAGCATTCCAGTACCTGGGGGGGGTACACGAAGGATAGAGAGAGACTGTTTATCAAGGTCTGCAGTGGTAGGTTGAGGAGCAATGACTTCAAACTAGAGAAGAGCAGATTTGGATTGAATGTTAGGGACAGGTTATGTACCGTGAGGTGAGTGGAACACTGGAACAGGTTGTCTGAGGAGGTAGTTGGGATCCCATCCCTGGAGACATTCAAAGTGAGGCTTGACAGGGCTCTGGGCAGCCTGATCTATTTGAGGATGTCCCTGCTGACTGCAGAGCGGTTTGGACTAGATGACTAGGCAACCAGCACCAGAACAAGAGGACACAGTCTCAAGCTGTGCCAGGGGAAGTTTAGGCTCGAGATGAGGAGAAAGTTCTTCACTGAGAGAGTAATTTGTCATTGGAATGGGCTGCCCAGGGAGGTGGTGGAGTCATCATCCCTGGAGGTGTTCAAGAGGGGACTGGACGTGGCACTTGGTGCCATGGTCTAGTCATGAGGTCTGTGGTGACAGGTTGGACTTAATGATCTTTGAGGTCTCTTCTAACCTTTATGATACTGTGATACTTTCAGCAGTCCCTTCCAACCCATGTCATTCTATGATCATTAATGGGAGACTTAATATACTGTTTATGGGCAACTAAGAAGGCACAGATCCTGTATAACTCTCAAACTTCTTTTGGGATTCCAAGAGGTTCAACAGAAACTTTGGACTTTGTTTTTTAAGGTTAATCCCTAAAACTTCTCAGATTGACTTTTCAGTGTATTAATAACAAAACTGTTTAAACCAACCTGCCATTTTAAGAACTGAACCTTATATTACAGGTACTGTACAATTTGGTCTTCCCAAACATCTCTTCTAATAAATCCTTCCAAGCCTCCAAGTTGTGATTCAGAAAGAGAAGAATAGTTCAGGGGTAACAGCACAGAGAAGCCTTGAGTCATGCACACTTTGTAGAAAGAGTTGGTGTATCATTAAGTAATAGAGAAGGAAAGAATAATTGATACAAGCCTAGTCAGCCAGAAGAGGACAAAGCCTGCCTTTGTGATGTGTGACTCAACACACTCTTCAGCAGCAGTGTCACAGACAAACAGCTCTCTGCAGGTCCAAAAGAAGTGGGGTCTTTCGAGAAGAGAACATGGAACTTTCTTTGGCAATTTGCTAGAGACCAGAATGTCTCTCTGTACTATCACTTACCTGAAAACCATTATGGAATTATAGGAGAAAATTCAAAATCAACTCAGGCTTCCTTCTTACTTCTGCTATGCTATATACACTGCAAAACCAGCATTATATTAACCAACATGCCCCACAAAGACAGAAGAGGAGCCTGCAGAAGAGAAGGCTCCAGGGAGATCTAATAGCAGCCTTCCAGTACCTGAAGGGAGCTGCAAGAAGGCTGCAGAGGGAGTTTGCAAAGGCCTGCAGTGATAGGATGAGTGGCAACAGGTTGAAATTAGAGAAGAGTAAATTTAGATCAGATGTTAGCAACAAGTTCTTTACCATGAGGGTGGTGGAACACTGGAACAGGTACTCAGGGAGGTAGTTGAGGGTATCTGAGAAGAAAACTGTTATGGTAGATATCACCATTGCCAGAAAAGAAAACCTAACAAAACTGGCAGGGAAAAAGTAGGTGACTATCAATACATCCATCACCAGCTACTCATTTATCAAACAGGAGTACCAGAGCACCCACATAATGAGGTGACCTAAAATGAGAAATTGACTCTTTCAGTTCATTCCCCTGCCAGTACAGAGCAATTCCTTATGTGAGAGTTGTAATTACTTCATCAAGCCTGATTGGCAGCTACCTCCACATCTTCTCTGCAGGACTGTGTGCTAGCAGAGAAGTTTTCCATTACATTCACCCTTATCTTAAAATCCATGTATTCATTTTTTTTCTCCTCCAAACCACTCCTCCCTCTTGCTCTTTCCATGTTCTAAGTATTTATATTAAAATATCACCATTTTTTGTGATGGTCACTTGTGAGTCAAACACCAAGATGCAAGATGGATTTGCAAAAACTGGGATTTTCTTTGCTTCTGTTTAAAATCTGGGGGGAAAGGCAGGGGGGAAAGAGCTGTTTCTCAGACACACAAGCTATTATTTTCCTTCAGCATTTTGCCTTAAAATCCTTTGCATTTTCCAATGGTCATCATTTTGAAGAGGTGTAATATTCTCACCAGGAGTAAGGTGGTTTCCAACAAGCTGTACATTATTTCAGTAACATGAAGAGAGGGATAGGATTTACAGAGGGGAGAGAGAATTTGAGAATAAATACTTTGGCTGTTGGTCAGCAGCAGCTGAAAGATGCTACCATGCGAAAGCTGATCTGTGTAACATGAGGTGTTTATCCCTTCAGTCTACATCTAAAGACTTCAGCATCAATAAAGACCTTACAGTGGTAATTAGCACCATTTCAAACAAATTACATGAGTTCACAATTCATTGCTTAATTGATACTTCACTCAACAGAAGGTATTTAATACTCACATAAACTAGAATTTTATTAGAATTGCAGTGAATGCTTTATTTTATAGACAAAGTAGCATGCTAATGAAGACTGAGTTAGAACTATGATCCCATTTGGAGGCTATGCTGGTGCAATGACAGTTTTTCAGCAGGAGCTATCTTGTAATTACACTAATAAAAGCTTTGTTGTTAGTCAGTTCTCTATATGCAGGCCATTCAGATGATGCTCAGGATTTACATATTCATAAATAGCTACATAAATATGTGACTCTGTACATATTCATGACCCATTTTTCCCTGGTCAGAAATGACTAAAAATTATGACTATCATTTAATTAAGACAATGAAGTGCAAGAGAAACCTCCTCTTTCCCCTGACAAACATGAGAAGGCAAGGGAATTAAAAAATCCCCAACACTGTGTTTGCTATTACAGGTCAGTTGAAATGCTGCTGTGGTGCATTCCCATAAAGCCATGCAACTTATGGAATATGGAGTTAGGCATCCAGTTTGTATCATTCATACCAGAATATGCCTGACTAACTGACTTGCCAGGGAGACAGTATTGAGTTGGGAAAGGAACCTAGAGCCCTGCCCGCCTGCTGTTCTACCCTCTGACCACTCCAGTCTGGTCAGCACTGAACTTGCTTTGATATTAATCCATTCACAGTTTAGCAACAATCTCACAGCACTGTATTCCCAATTTAGATCTTTTGGAATGTCAAGTAAGCAGTGAAATGGACAACACAGCAAATCACTTAATTCTCTGCTGCCTTCAGCTCTGTGGAATAAACTGTACCACTTCTAGCAAGGGCTTGCCTTTCTACATGTGTTTCCTCAATCTGAGGGCTGAACTTCCCTTTTGATAAGAGGAAGAGCCTCGTAACAGGGTACTGGAAATATCTACAGCAAATGGATTGTTATTAATGGGAAGGCAAGGATCACACAGAATCACCAAGGTTGGAAGAGACTTCAAAGGTCATCAAGTCCAACCTATCACCACAGACCTCATGACTAAACCATGGCACCAAGTGCCACATCCAATCCCCTCTTGAACACCTCCAGGGATGTGTTTATATAGGCAGATGGACCACAACTCTGTTTTAAAATACAGACTTAATGCTTTTAAATGAGGATACCTGGAACTTTACAGCAAGCAGGCAGGTGACAACACTGGTATTTTAAGTTTTTGAAGAGATAAAGGAAATAAGGTAGAACCAATGAAACTCTGCCAGGATCATAAGAGAAAACAATAATATATTTCTGCAAGAACATATTAAACCCACTCATGAAGTAATCTTCAAGGAAAGGAATCTTTCCCAAAACAGCCACTTAGGTTAAATGGAAGGAAATTATGAAACTGAATCACAAAGCTGTAGGGCTTATGTTCATATTAAAAAGAAAAATAATAGGAACCAATCACCCACACTTTTTCTTCTGTGGTTGCTACTGCTTCTCTTTTTTCCCTTTTATTTTTTTTTTATTTTAAATTAAAGAAACTAAACAGACAAGATTGAGCTCTTCTATTAATGAGTGTGTGTTGACTCTTGTGAAGAGAGCCTCATGCCTGGAGGTTTTTAAGGTCAGGCTGGATGTGTCTCTGAGTGACCTGATCTAGTGTGAGGTGTCCCTGCCCATGGCAGAGGGGTTGGAACTGGATGATCCTTGAGGTTCCTTCCAACCCTGCCAATTCTGTGATTCTATGACAAAGATTTTTCTTTCTCTGCAGAGAAGTCAAATAAGGAACAACCACAAACAAAATACCTAACAGATTTTGACTTGTGTTTTGCAAGCAAAGCGGCAGAACGAGTTATTTCTAGAAGAATACTGCTTTGCTCTCAAGGAAGGCAGAAGCGTCCCTTCACTGAGCAAAGCTCCCCGCCTTCTTTTTAAGCAGAGGACACAGGATGGGGATGGTGTCCCATGTTGCCTGCTCACTTGGGCTTGCCTTGCAGGGCCATCTCCTGCCACGGCTCAGGAGAGCTGCAAGCGTTTAAAGCACAACTCACCTTTTGCATTATTCAGTGTCTGACCACTTACTCTCCAACGCAGAAGACAATCCACATCAGCCTCCTGAAAGAGGCACTTAGCACCCATCTACCTGCTCGCACAGAAACTTGAACTGTCACAGAAAGCTCCGAAGAGCAGCTCCCCCAACAGCTACGCCAGCGAAGCGAGTCGGTGGTGACAGATGAGAGCTAGAAGATGCCTGGGTGATCAGTGCAGTCACAGGCAGCCTGCAACCTAGAAAGGAGAGGTCATAAAACTCCACATGGCAAAATGCATTAAATAATTCACTAAAATGTTAAATAATAGGCTCAATTCTGCATGCAGCCACACACTTATGCTTCATAAACTCCTGGTGGAACATCAGAAAGAATTTCCTATGCGGTTTTAATTAGCTTCTGAATATTTTTTCATACACAATCTGATGATTTGGACCATTTCCAAGATATTAGGATTATGAGGAGATATAGATATACACACACACATATATATGTATACACATGAATATATATATGTGAAAAATTGGGCATTTTTGTAAATAGGATTTTCACTACAGAGTGAGCCTTGTACATGGCCCACTGGCCAAACAACTTCTGGCAGGGAGTTGCACTGCTGGGTTACCATTGGAGCTCATTATAATGATAAAAACCCTCAAAGCTGAGGGCTTCCATCCATCCATAACCCTATGTGTATTTTTAAGCCAGTGGCTAAATCTTTTACTGAGGTTTTGATAGATCTTAAGGATCTGTACTCTGTCCCTTAGAAGCAGCTTTTTAATTAACTTACTTATTTATTGATGAGTGTAGATGATAGGAAAGAAGCAAGGCTAATGTGGAAAGCATGCCTTCCCAGCCTGTTAACCTCTGCCATTCAATAATGCTTCAAACCCCCCTGAAACTCTCTCTCTCTAGACAGATAAGGCAACATGCTTTACATTCAGTACAGGGGAGAAATAAACACCCTTGCCAGCTACATTTCTGCAGAAAATGAGCCCTAGATCAATAGATTTGTGTATTTACAGACATCTGCCACAGATGATGAATCCACCAGCAGATTAAACTCAGAAGAAATGACAAGTAGTTGTTGGCACACTGCTGGAGATTCACTGTGTTGCCATTTCCCATGAAAGAGTACAGGCTTTAGCCTTGTGGACTGAAACTTCCCCCCCCACAAACTATGTTATTTTCCAAAATTGTACTTGTCAATCTTGTTTTGAATTAGTTTAGCACAGCTTTACTAGTGTGCTCCCACTGCTGCTCATCACAGCAGTTTTCAATAATTCTAGAAGGAAGGACAGGGTGGGAAAAGAAAGTTATTGAAAGACTTTTGCAGACATAGTAAAGAGCCTCAAGCACAAGCCCGGTGAGGAGAGGCTGAGGGAGCTGCGATTGTTTAGCCTGGAGAAGAGGAGGCTCAGGGGAGACCTTATTGCTGTCTACAACTACCTGAAAGGTGGCTGTAGCCAGGAGGGGGTTGGTCTTTTCTCCCAGGCAACCAGCACCAGAACAAGAGGACACAGTCTCAAGCTGCAGCAGGGGAAGTTTAGGCTTGAGGTGAAGAGAAAGTTCTTCACAGAGAGAGGTGTTAGGCACTGGAATGGGCTGTCCAGGGAGGTGGTGGAGTCACCATCCCTAGAGGTGTTCAAGAGGGGATTGGACAGGCTGGACTTGATGATCTTTGAGGTCTTTTCCAACCTTGGTGATTCTGTGAAAACAAAGGCATAACATGAACTGGTATTTAAGGGCTGTTTAACATGCTTGCAAGTCAGACATGCTATTAAGTAGATTATCACCAATAAAATCCCAAGCTGCCCCAGGCTTGGGTTAGTACTTGCAAGAAGGATGATATGATAGACAGCAATCAAAACCTCAGTAAAAGATGTAGCCACTGGCTTAAAAATACACATAGGGTTATGGATGGATGGAAGCCCTCAGCTTTGAGGGGTTTTATCATTATAATGAGCTCCAATGGTAACCCAGCAGTGCAACTCCCTGCTGGAAGCTGTTTGGCCAGTGGGCTGTGTACAAGGCTCACTCTGCAGAAAAGGTAAAGGGAAAATCCTATTTACAAAAATGCCCAAAATTTCATATACACATATATATATCTCATCATAATCCTAATATCTTGGGAATGGTCCAAAGCATCAGATTGTGTATGAAAAAATATTCAGCACTCTGCCCAAATGCAAGGTAGCCACTTTGACACACTTTCAAGCTAATAAATGTCACTCCCCAAGGTTTAATCGCTCTGGTTTGACTAAACTGCTTTCATTTCCAGGGCTAGATGTTATCTACACAGCTTTTACTAAATCAGTTATTTAAAACAAATTCATAGCAAGCCATTAAAGACAGTGTGCATTTGAG
Source organism: Melanerpes formicivorus (assembly GCF_026170545.1). Classification (NCBI taxonomy): domain Eukaryota; kingdom Metazoa; phylum Chordata; class Aves; order Piciformes; family Picidae; genus Melanerpes; species Melanerpes formicivorus. Next base: position 4,403,890 of record NW_027142368.1, on the reverse strand, counting down.
GCAAATCACAGCAAAGCCATGATTCCCTTTCAATGTAAAATGTGCATTTCATGCAACACTCAGGCATGCAACAACTCTTCGTGCCTACAAACACCTTAGCTAAGCATTTTGCTGAGCTAAGGAAAGTGTCATTTTTATGGCATTGTCCCTCCTTGCCATAAAAAGCTGTTAGGGCACACGCTGCCAAGACAAGCAGTCAGCTACAACTCCCTCCTTGGACTTTGGAAAGGAACCAGTGGCTGTGGTGAATGCAAATGGAGCTAATAACAATTATTAAAAGCAGCAACTGGGTACCAGTCACACATTCTAATGATTCTGAAGTTTTCTCACAATGACACTTTAAAGCCTTAGAGCATTTTAAGCTGCTAGATTTAACACTGGGTCAGACCCCATATAATAGCTAAACTGCTCACCAGTGTAGCATAATTTGTGGGGGGAAAAAAAAATAGAAGCATGACTCAGGCAATTTGAATTATATCTCACCTTTAATCACTGAAAGTGATATTCCCAAAGAACTATCTTTCAAATTAAACACTTCTCCCCCTTGCAGAAGATATACCCCTCCAATTTAAGCTGCCCAAGAACAGCCACGTGCAGTACTCTTTTTGAGGATGATAAAATGATTCTCCATCTCCAATAATAACCCTCAATCTTTATCATTACCCAAGGCAACTTTAAATTACACAATCACCAATTATGCTGTGTACCACTAGAGATATTCCTCAGTCTCTTAATATCACTGAACAATCCTTGCAGACTTCAGTCAACAGCCAGACTCAGCCACGTTCAAACATCCCACTGCTTTGTTGCACAGGATTGCTTTAGGGATGGGATGAGGACCCCAAACCTTTGGCTCCCTGAAGCACTGGCAGTCTCATTCCAGCAGGGTGCCTCCCATCAGCCATGAAGCTCTTCTGGAAATCCATTGACTGTGGTTATCAGGACTAAGGAAACTGTTTACTGTGAAAGACTGTGTTTACAAAGCTGTATTTATTGGTATTTTCATTCACGAACTTAACAAAACAATCTGTCACCTTGGTGGGACATAAAGCATAAGAAATACTTCCAAGGATCCATTTGCAAAGAAAGGTTCCAGTTTAAGAGAGGTTTTTATACTCCAGGGAGTGTTCTTGTGTTGAGATGACCTGATTAGGGAATACATCACACATAAGCAGTAAGCAGCAATAAGCTTCCTTTTCTCCCACTTCAAACCAGTGCAATCTCATGTTCTTAACTGTGTCATGCCTTGGATTCCTAGATACTGAAGATATAAGCCAATTAATACAAACAATTTGGCTCAGATTTCAGTCTGGAAGACATTAAGGAGGAGCCCTAAGTATTATACTCTGTTCTCAAATTCTATACATTAATTTAAAAACAAAGCTATCTGATCCCTGCCTATTGTACTCCTAAGACAGTAACTAGAATTGCAGCTTTTCAGCAGGCAGTGCTCAACAAAAGACAATTGTGCAAAAAAAAATGAAAGACCAAGAGCACCTCAAATGGAGTCAAGGCAGTAACCTCTGCAGGGAACAGGCACTCTCCCAGCAGCCAGCTGTGTAGCACTGTACCCAGATGTGTTCTATGCATTAACTGCATTACATGGTACAATAACAGTTCCTTGCAAAGTGATAATTAATGGTTCCTACAGTACCTGAGGTGGTACCGTGATGGTACCACCGAAGAATGATGGCATGCAAGCAAGGTGACAAGAGGGCTGCCCAGGGAGGTGGTGGAGTTGCCATCCCTGGAAGCATTTAAGAGGGGATTGGATGTGGCACTTGGTGCCATGGTCTAGTAGGCATGAAGTCTCGGGTGACAGGTTGGGCTTGATGATCTTTGAGGTCTTTTCCAACCTTGTTGATTCTATGAACAGAGCCAGTCCTGTAGGCTCTTCCATGCCCTGCTGTGCACAGAACAGCTCAGGTTGAAAGGGACCTCAGAGATCATTTACTCCAACCTCCTCATCACAGGCAGCAACACCTCTCAACCAGACTAGGCCTCATCCAACCTGGCCTTGAACACCCACAGGGAAGAGACATCCACAACCTCTCTGGACAACCTATTCCAGAGTGTCACCACCCTGATACTGAGCAGTGCCAAATGGAGGGGGGGGGGGGGGAAAGGGAAACGAATCAAAATGTTCAAAAGTCAGAAGTAAGAGTCAACAAATGACATGGCTATGCTAAAAAAAAATGAAGATGTTTTGAAAGCTTACATTTGGCTACCAGATATACTTAAGGAAAAGATCAGGGGCTTCAATTCACAGCTTTCTCCACATCCGTGAAGGCTGGAAATCAATTTTAATGCTTCAGGAAAGCTGAGACTCTCATGCCCATGGGAAAACTTGGGACATCATTAATTACAAAGGTAATCAGTGTTGTCAGCACTGAATCTGATGCAGTGACTTGAACAGAAATATTTTGTAATATTTACATGGAAAAGTAAGGAAAATAACAAGTGTAGGCTTCACTTAAAAAAAACAACCTTAATTAAGTAAAGTTATTCTATAGCCTCATTATTACATTCAGGGGGAGAAAAGGTGAATGGATGCTGAGGAATGCCTGTTGTTCTGCAGACTATAGGAAGCAATCTGGAGTAAGGTCGGTTCAGGGGATATGCTGTGTGGGAGAGAACACGACAGTCAATAGCTCTATTCAGTAGCCCTATTCTGTACCCCTAACACAGACAACTATTTCAAAGGAGAAAAGATGGCAGAAGTGATTAGACCTATATATCTTCATCAAAGTAAAAAGCTATGAAAACCAAAACCAAGAGCCCAAACACACACACAACACCCCACCCCAAAATATTGTCTTGGCCTAAGCTATATTTGAAGACAAGAATCAGTTGCTTTTTCCCAGGAAAACCAAGTACTCCTGGTTAATTCTGTATTCTGTACTTGATAGCTTTTTGATATACATACAAAGCCTGCTCAAATTGCACAGAATCCTGAAAACTAAGCTATGATTTGGATAGGCTGAGTAAAATATTTGGCAACTGGAAGTACCGAAGCGACTAAACTGCAAAGGAGGCTTTGGGATACACTGCTGAATTAGTGAGCTGTTGGGCAATGCAGTGCTTATGGAGGACTGTGCTCCTGTTGGGATATAATTGGCTCTAATGGTCACTGCAATTAAATCCATTCATTATTTTTTGTCTCAAAGGAAAAATGGTGCATGCTGCTGCTGCTGCTGCTTCCAAGAAAGTTCCACTTAATTTTCAAGGAACAATAGCCAGCTTGCCCTGAGGGGAAAATAAAGTCACCAAGGTGAAGTAGCAACCACAAATACCCCCTAAGCTCAGCTTGTAATACATTGTTTTCCAAATAACTAGAGGTCTACTAATAAAGCATTAGCTAATAATTAGTCAGATAGTTTTTAGACACCATCTAAAAAGTAAGATACTGTCACATTTTAAGGGGAGGCTCAGTCTGAATCTGTGCATCAGTCATCAGACTATCAGCTACAGCAATGCTCCTGCCCAGGTGTGCAGGGTGCACCCACTACTGGAGTGTTGACTTTAGACTTACACAAGAAGAATTGGCAGGGTCCTGGTGTGAAGGCTAATGTGACACATGCCTAATCATCCCTTAATTATCTTCCTTTCAGATAGTAAGAAGCACAGTACAGCTATATGACAGGGTATTTGCCAAGCACATTTAATTAATCTACTGTTTTATAACTTCACATCACCTGCTAGTTTCCAATAGGCTGATAAATAGTGATAATTACAGTATGTGTGTGGTTCAGGTCTTCAGCTCACCTTTTTTTAAACCAATGCAAGCTTTTTATTAACTTTAGTAGAGGCAGCAACAGTAGAGATCAAACTTCCTTTGCTCTCCATTTTGGTGTCATTCCCCCCTTCCCTCCCCAAGACAGAGAGTTTAGAAGTCATATACGAGCTTCAATTCCAAGAAATTTTCTCTGTCATTTCCTTACCTTTATTTTTCATGCAATTTTTGAATTACCATTTTCCTTAACTTCAGATTCCTGAAGCACACTGGCACCACTGTTGAGCCATGGTGAAATACATGAGTGGACCTGACTCCACATCAAGGGCTTCTCTGGAGATATTCAAAACCCACCTGGATGCATTTCTGTGGGATTTACTCTAGGCAGTCCTGCTCTGGCAAGGGGGCTGGACTAGATGATCCTTCGAGGTCCCTTCCAACCCCTAACATTCTGTGATTCTGTAAGATGGTTAATTCAGCATTGCAGAATTTAGTTACTATCATATGAGTAACATTACCATACTGAGTTACTATCATATGAGTAACCTGGACTGGCCCATACTCAGTAACTTTGCTTTGCAGACTGTCAAGTCCCTTCTGCTCCCACGGAGACTCGTCTACCAGTCTACATCAGACTTACCCCTGCTCTTTCTCTCAGCTTGCACTGCCTACCAAGACTTCCACTCCCACTTCTGTCATGACTTTGAGAAACAGGCCATTTTTTAGATAATGTCTGTGTATAACAAAGCTCTCCCCATAAAGGCAAGCTGCAAGGTTAGGCTCTCAGACTGTGCATGTATTAACAGGCATCCATATGTCATTACTCCTGAGAACAGTTCTGCACTATATTACAAAACAGTTCTCATGATGGCTTTAGTTTCAGATACTTATCAGCCAGAACTGTCAATATCTTATTGCAGTTCTCTGCAAAGTCCATGAGAGATGTTCTTAAGCATGAAACTACTTCTGATTACAAAAAAACCCCAAACAATATACACACACACACACTATTTACAGGAAAGCTGTGTAGAAATAAGCTTATAGTTTGAATTCAAAAGGACTTTTCTAGCCTCAATTGTTGATGACTAATTTATTACTAAGCTTCCACACATTTTTGTGTACAAGTTCTATCACGATGTTTCCAGGGTTTTTTTATAGTTACTAACTTGTGATATAACCTTGTTATTAGTGTAATGACAGCTGATATAAAATGCTAATAACATAACAGGCTGCCCAGGGAGGCAGTGGAGTCACTATGCCTGGAGGTGTTCAAGAAGCTGTAGACATGACACTTCAGGATATAGTTTAGTGTTGGGTTATGTTTGGACTTGATCTTAAAGGTCTTTTCCAACCTTGATGTTCTATGATTCTACAAACCTAGCAGAGACTTATTCTGAAATCTAGTGGCATTCCACATTCAGTGGAAATATAAACCACAGACAAGCTAAAACTGAGAAGCAGATTGCATTTTCTCTGTCAGAATTACATCCAGAGACTCAAACAGCTGTGGCATGTGAGTCAATGACAACAGAGAACACCAAATCCTGACACTTTTTACTCAGGTATTCTAGTATGTATAAAATCTAAGATGCAATTTATACAGCATCATTTATTTTCATTCCAGTATCTGTCATATCCCCTAATGTTCTCCTGTTTATGCAGATTTTTTTTCCACCAGCACAGAAATTAAGGGGGGGTTTAATGTCAATAAAGCCATGAAGTACGTTTGCCAGCAATGTGCCTGTGAAATTGTATGGGCACAACAGAACAGAGTTTTTATACATTTCTATTTTCATTCCAACAACAAATTTTCTTTGAGCAACTTACTATGCAAGTTTGTTTTCCTGTCTTGATTGAAATATCTTGATTGAAATATTTTCAGGCAGGAATACAACTTAACCCTTTGCTCTTTTAAAATTCTAGGCAGCATAATTTAAGCCACTGACCTGTAAAAGTTATCCAACATGTTTTAACCTTGTCTAGTCATGCTGACAACAAACATGAATATTTTGCAGGTGCACTCCAGAAGGAACCAAGCAGATGTATTCCTGGCACAGACAGAGGGAGCTGTATCTCCAGTTTTATTCTTTAAAGAGACAGCTATAAACAAGGTGTCAGGTTTAAATCCATAAACATAAACATAAATTGTTTCAAACACCAGTTTGGTTTTGACTATTATAACCAATCAGGTTTGGCTTTAGAAGGCTTCAGGAAAAACACAATTTGCCTAAAGATCAAGGTAAAATGGGGGGAGGGGGAAGAATCCTTTTTTTGTGAGAGTAGCTATACAAGGGACAGTAAGAGATTCAGGCAACTGATCACTGGCTCTGATTTTTAGCTTAGATTTCCCCTGATGTCCTCTTTTCTTTAGGAATGCAACACTGAAAAACATGGCACATCATCAGCAAACCACACCACGAAGGAAAGCATTAAATAGGATGGACAAGCATTATAGCTTGCTGGAAGAGAAAAGCCCTTCCCTCTTACTCACCCTGGGATAAGCTTACAGCAGCTTCAGAAACACAATCCTAACTGCAAAGGACACAGAGAAAAAAAACGTAAGAAGCTGGATTTGAAAGCACGTAGATCTGCCCACTGTTACCACGCTCTGCATCCATGGGCAGAGACTGAGCACTACTGCTCATTCCCCAAAAGGCAAAATTAAGCAATGAATGGAAAGAAAATATCAGCAAGATGCAAATAATGACTTTTTGTTCAAACTGGACACAAGCTGCATCAATGCATTTATTTTTCTTTCAAGTTGTTCAACTTTACTGCTTCTTTGTTACTTTCTAATGAAACATGTTTTTCTCTGTCTTCCACAGAGGGTTGGAGAAGAGGAAGAGAAGATGTTCTACATTAAGTTTGCAAGGTTCACTGTGGCACCACAGTCTTCACTAATCCAGAAATCCTCTTTAATTTCAGTATACTCCAGGTGTAAAATGGCCTTCACATCTGATGATACTTCTGAATAACTTGTAAATACAAGCAACTTGTAAGTACAAGGTGTTTAGGAGGAGACTTGATAGGGTGCTTGGTTGCATGGTTTAGTTGATTAGGTGGTGTTGGATGATGGGTTCGATGTGATGATCTTGAAGGTCTCTTCCAACCTTGTCTGGTCTATTCTATTCTATATTAGTTTTAAGCAATTGCTTAAAAACAGAAAAAAAAGGGATAAAAAGAAAACAACCAACCACCAACAAAAAAAACCCCAACAACATGTAAAGTATAGATATAAAGATTGGCTCTCACACTTCAAAGAGCAGTGCTTGTGAACCTGGTGTATGTATATGGTCCCAAACCTACCAAAGGGCCCTTCCTTAGGACATTTTGGGGCACAAGAAGTCAGATCTGAACCCTTTCATTTCTCTTGCTAAAGGGAAAGATGTTAAGTAAGATGGGCAGCAACAAATGGGCTTATGAGTTTACTACTTCTGTTGTTTATTGCAATTCACCTCATTTTTCACCAGTACAGTGATACTCTACCCAATGAGTCACAGCTGATATCTAAGTTATTTTAAAATGTAGATTAATCAAATAAAATCACCAACAATCTGTGTCTAACACTGCTTATTGCCATCATCCCTCCCCTGCACATCACCTTACCTCATGGCATAGCTCCTCCTGCTTCCTCCCTCACACTGCTGTTACACTATTTAGGAGCATAAACTCTCCAATTAAAACCAGGACGTCTCCAATACAAAGAGTAATATTAGAGCAATTATATGAGTCATTAATAATCATAGAAATGCTACTCTAGAAAGCAGCATGCAAAAGCTCTGATACAATATTTGCTACTGGAAGAATCACTTGCTAATAGTGTTTACTGAAACTAGTATTTTCCCCATCCATACTACCTTTGGAATCCCCTCCTTCCAACTTCCATCTACCAAATGGCTCAATACAGCTGTACAGAACCTGACATTTCAGACTGGCAATCTCAGCAGTGACTGAGTGACTAGAAGAGACCAGTGTGAAATTACACAATTGTAGTAATTAAAAAAAAAAAAATCCTGCAGACAGATATTAATTCCTTAAATTACTTGAAAGCAGGATGATTAATCCTTTTCATTCTGAAACCATGAAGCTGATTCTTTTTCCTTAGGAACCAACAGGGAAATAATGTTGGTAGGCCCTCATGGGTTATAAATGCAGCTAATTGTGCTTAGAATTCACAAAGATAGTCTCTGAAGGTACAATAAAAACCTTAGTCACAGGACAATTGTGTCTAGTTTTCTGTACTGGTTTAAGCTGACTGGCCCCATTAGAAGGGACAAGGGATGGGAGGACCCCTGGGGGTACTGATTGATAGCTGCCTGAACATTAGCCAGCAGTGTGCCTAAGCAGCCAAGAAGGTCAATGGCATCCTGGCACGTATCAAGAATAGTGTGGCCAGCAGGAGCAGGGAACTCATTGTGCTGCTGTACTCTGCACCGGTTAGGCCACACTAGGAGTACTGTGTCCAGTTTCAGGCCCCTCAGTTTAACAAGGACATGGAGACACTTGAACGTGTCCAGAGAAGGGCAATGAGGCAGGGGAGAAGCCTCGAGCACAAGCCCTATGAGGAGAGGCTGAGGGAGCTGGGGTTGTTTAGCCTGGAGAAGAGGAGGCTCAGGGGAGACCTTATTGCTCTCTACAACTACCTGAAGGGTGGGTGTAGCCAGGCGGGGGTTGGTCTCTTCTCCCAGGCAACCAGCACCAGAACAAGAGGACACAGTCTCAAGCTGTGCCAGGGGAAGTTTACGCTGGAGGTGAGGAGAAAGTTCGCCATTGGAATGTGCTGCCCAGGGAGGTGGTGGAGTCACCATCCCTGCCATGGTTTAGCCATAAGGTCTGTGGTGACAGGTTGGACCTGATGGTCTTTGAGGTCTTTTCCAACCTTGGTGATTCTGTGACAGGGCTACCCCTCTCCTGTGAAAATGATGGGGCCTTTTTTTTCAGGCAAGCAGAGGTTAAAATTCCAGGACATTCTATACCACAAGTTTGAAGCTGAAAGTGAGGAGACCCTTAGAGGAGAGAAATAGATCCTCTGAAGAGAAGAGCTCAATGACTGATGCACTGCCATGGCTGTGCAGCTCCAACCTAAAAATAAAGACAAGTTCCCTACTTCCCTCAACTGAGGGAGTCCATTTACAAAAACTGGCAGACGATAGTTCAACTATGACAGGAAAATGTGCCTTTGAAATTAGGTGTAAGCAGCATGGATTTTAAACACCACTGTAAGCAAAAGGCATTTTAATGCTTTCACATCATTTCTGGGATACCAATAGGAAACTTCTGCTCTAATTGGATGGTCTTTTCCTGAAGTGTGCTCCCGAACAACGCACAGCATGGCACTCAACTCTTCTAAGCCTGTGCTGCAGGCACAATTTTTCCAGCCTGCAATTGGAGTATATTTCAGTATGGAATCTTAGCTAAAAATAACATTAGCTATTCATATTTAATGTTTGGATGAAAAAAAAAGTCTATTTAAGGTAGAGCCTGTTGTCTCTAAGATGTCAACAGTAAGTAATATTATTTGAAGTGGAATGTTTTATTTAATATTTAATAGCATGTATAATGAAACTAGCAGGAAAATACTGAGATTTCGGAGAAGTATAAAATGCCCATCATCAGTCAAGTGTCTGCTCTGCCCTGGTGAGACCACACTTGCAATATGTCCAGTTTTGGGGTCCCCACTTCAAGAGAGCCAGGGATCTGCTGGAGAGGGTCCAACAGAGGTTACGAGGATGACTGGGGAACTTGAACATCCTTCCTCTGGGGAGAGACTGAGAGCCCTTGGGCTGTTTAGTCTGGAGAAGAGAAGGCTGAGAGGGGACCTGATTAATGTGTATAAATACCTGAGGAGTGGGTGTCCAGATGAAGGTGCCAGGCTCTTTTGGGTAGTGCTCAGTGATAGGACAAAGAACAACAGGTACAAGCTGGAACACAGAAGGTTCCACCTTAACATGAGGAGACACTTCTTCATGGTGAGGGTGATGAGTCAGTGTAACAGGCTGCCCAGAGAGGTTGTAGAGTCTCCTCTGCAGACTTTCAAAACTTTCCTGGAGGTGTTCCTGTGCAGCCTGCCACGGCTGATCCTGCTGTGGCAGGGGGGTTGGACTTGATGATCTCTGGAGGTCCCTTCCAACCCCTACCATTCTGTGATTCTGTGTAATACTGCAGTATTTGAATACATTCTGTATTATAATTTTAACTTGTTTCTGTCAATATAACCCCAAAATATCCTGCAAAGTAATTACATCAGCACAGAGAGGATGCTTGATGCAAATCAAGCCCGGAATGATCCAGTCAGCTCTCTTTCAGAAGCTAGTGTAGTCATCATTTAGCTCAGAGCCAGAAACTGGATTTTTTATTCTACCAGCCAAGTGTTACATTCATCACAAATTAAATCCTGCTACCGATTTGATTAACCAAATAAGGACTTTTTTTGTCCTGAAGAGATGAGTCAGAGGTCAAAGAAGCCAAAACTCACACTATTTTCTGACAATTTTTTAACATATACAAATCAGGAAAACAATGATCTTTTTCAGATAAAACATAAAGCCAAAGCTGGGTTGAATTCATATACGCTTACCGAAAAAGGAATTGTTACATGTTTTACTTCCTAGTCCAGCATCCAAATAAACTGGTGTTACAGTAGGCCTTCTATAAAATGATTCAATACTTACATAAGCAGCACCTTGCAGCAAATGATGACCAGCAAAGTACTCCAGAAGACCCACCACACTCCTTTTGTGATGAGCAGTTAGAATTCTATCAACACCTATAAGTTCTGTTGGATCTATGAACAGCAGTGAGGGTCACAAGAAGAAATTCAAATGATCAAGTAGAAACCTGATTGCTTACCTGTAGTATCCAAGGGCAGTTTGGTTTAGGTATCTTTTTTCCCCAAGATAATATTTATTATTTACCAACCACAAACATTAAAAATCCAGGTGATCACTCAGAAGTATTTACTCATTTTACCAAAAGGGTAACAAATCTGGACAGAACATGATATACAGATATCCATTTATTTAAGAACAAACACTTGTCCCACAGGCATTCAGACAACAAATCAGTTGAGATATAGAGATTTATGCACCATGAATTCTTTGGTTGGTTCAAACTCACTATAGGCTAAACCAGCCATCGAGCTTAGGTGTGCAAAATCCACCTCCTTAAAAATGTGCCTCAGTCAGCTACTTGCTGGAACGTGTCCAGAGAAGGGCAACAACGTCGGTGAGGGGTTTGGAACCCAAGTCCTATGAGGAGAGACTGAGGGAGCTGTGGTTGCTTACCCTGGAGAAGAAGAGGCTCAGGGGAGACCTTATTGCTGTCTACAACTACCTGAAGGGAAGTTGTGGACAGGTAGGGGTTGGTCTCTTCTCCCAGGTGGCCAGCACCAGAACAAGAGGACACAGTCTCAAGCTGCACCAGGGGAGGTTTAGGCTGGAGGTAAGGAAGAAATCCTACACAGAGAGAGCGATTGCCCATTGGAATGGGCTGCCCGGGGAGGTGGTGGAGTCACCACCATCGGAGGTGTTTAGGAGGAGACTTGATAGGGTGCTTGGTTTAGTTGATTAGGTGGTGTTGGATGATAGGTTGGACGTGATGACCACAAAGGTCTCTTCCAACCTGGTTTATTCTATTCTACTGAATTTAGACTGTTTGAATTTAGTCTAAAAGGAAATACTATGAAGACATCAAACCTGGAAAATTTCAACATGGGTTCTGATGTCCTTTTTAAAAGGTGTCTTTTTTTGTGTAATTGCTGACAGCCACTTACCCACATTTACTTTGCCTTTTGATGCTCTACCCTACATCCTAATTAAAAAGCACAGAAGAAAGAAATGTTTTCTAACAACCTTCACTTCATTTTGTCCAGTTTAATACTTCCTGCCCAGTTAATCTTCTACAAAACACAATGTAAGGAGCATATACATTCAATCCTTTTTTTGGCTAAACTTATTTTTTAATAGCAGCTCTTAGCTTGGCTGACCTTCCTCTTGGGTTCGCTTGAACATCCTTGGCTTGGGGCGTAAGAACTTTTTTCTGTATCAAAATCCAACTGGAGTTGGATTTCCCGTGGAGAGACTTTTGTGCATCTTCTTTTTGGGAGGGGTTTTTCAGGGCTTGTCTTATCTTCTGCCTCGAGCCAAGATTGTACTTTTCTGTCATCTCTATGCCGTGAAGAAACCGTTTGATAATGCGATCTTCCAGGGAATGAAAGGAGACGGCTACAAGGCGGCCTCCAGGTTTTAGGAACTTCTCAGCTGTCTTCAGCCCTAGAAACAGTTCGTGGAGCTCATCGTTCACAAAGATTCGCAGGCCTTGGAAAGTTTTGGTAGCGACATGTGCAGGTCTCTGAAGCAAGTCCCTTCGTGCATACAGTGCTGATGCTGGAAAAGCACCTGTCATCAATTTTAAAAGGCATATCTTAATATTACATAATAAGTTATATATCTATATAAGTTAGTATTATATATATGTTACATATCATAGGCATGTAATAGCTTAGTATTTCTACATAGCAATCCTGACGTTAATCCCCTCCTGCATGATGTCCTCAGAGGGACGCAAACTTACACCTGAACCCCGAGTGGCAAGCTTCCTTCTGTACAATGCACCTTCATTTTCTGCTTTGAATTCACATTTCTGAAAGCAAACCCTATAAAACTGAGGCTGAACTTGAGTGCCATGGGCAGGGAGACCTTCCACTAGAGCAGGTCACTCAAGGCCTCATCCAACCCGGCTCATGATTTAAAGATCTACTTGAAATCTGGCTTTGAAAAAAATCTCAGTAGACATGACAACTTGCTACCTGCCCAGACTGCTGTGGTCTGATCATGAACACAGCTACTTTGTAATTGCAAGACAGAACAGATAAACAACAGAAATTAGCTACTCAGGCTACCAGCATGAGTGTGGTGTGTACACTAACAGGGCTCTGCAAAGCTCTTCTATTTGTCCTGCTGTGGTTGTCTGGTGCAACATCTCCCTACAATAATCTTTTGTGACAATGAACAGGGACATTCATTTTTTACTGTGAAGTAATGTATCACACATCAAAGAAGAACAAATTAAATTCCAGATATATTCTGTAGACATAATACAACCTTACACCCCTGAGCCAACACAAAGAGCACTGCCAGGCATATAGAAGAGTAGGGAATACCAGCATTCAGGAAACTGGCTAAGAAATGCAGCCTCTCTACAGTTTCATGGACCAAACCCCCTCAAGGTAAAACCAAAATCAAACTTTTTCCAAGTTCAAAGACTGTCTTCAGAGACTGGGATTGACTAATACATGTAATCTGTGGTAGTGATTTCTGTCACACTGGCCTTCACCTTTTTAGTAAAGGCAGTGGACATTGATCCATGTTGCAGGGGCGAAAACCTTTCCTGCCCCACTCTTAGTCCTCTGGTATAGTTAAATAAAAACCTACTTGTGCTTTCTGCTGAGGCACAAAAATCTCTTGCCCAGCCTCCGCCATTTAGCATGACACTAAAAGAAAATCCTCCCTGGTAACAGGCTGTACAATATATTAAATATATATATAAAAAAATCTGTATGGGAAGCTTGTAAAAGGGATTTCATTCATAAAAAACACCACGCTTCTGGCTAGATGACTGGTTTGAAATCCCAATGAGAGAAATTATCATTTGCAGTTTTGGGATGCCCTGATGCTGCTTACACGTTCAAGAAACCCTAATGGATTCACGCGTTGGAATGTACTGAAATTTTAAAGCCAGTGAATGAATTTAGCCTCTTGCTGTGCCTGTCAATATGAACTATGAAAGTCCCCAGAGTGTATGAGAGTGGGAGAGTTTAAAAATTAATTCAGACCGTGCACCTGTTTGCAGGAACCCGTCTGTTGAATTAGCATCACATTTAATAAGTTTCTGTGACGCAACTAATGTCCTTTTGTCTAGGCTCCCTCAGTACAGTGTTCACTCTCACCCATCTGAAATTCAGGCAATATTACAAATTCCAAAATGATAATTAATGTCTATAAATGGGACCCAATCTGAATGAGACTGGCTTTACCCAGGAAAGTTCTTCTTAAACTTTGCAAATTCCTTCCGTAGCTCATCAATTCCTTTCAAGTCCAAATGACTGCATGATCCCAAAATGTTCTGTTAACATATTAGGTCTCCAAATAACACTGAGAAGAATTAAATTTTAAATAAACTAATAGATAACAAGGTACATTACCCACTGCAAAGAAATAAAAATAGACCCACCAGTTGTATTAAAATTACATTCTAAAGACGTCACACAGATTCGTAGACTAGTTTACTACGTTGGAAGGGACCTTCAAGATTATCTAGTTCAAACCACCCTGCCATCAGACCAGGTTGCTCAAGGCCTCATCCAGCTTGGCCTTCAACACTTCCAGGGATGGGGCATTCAAGACCTCCCTGGACAACCTGCTCCAGTGTCTCACCACCCTCACTGTAAAGAACTTCTTCCTAATCTCCAGCCTATATTTGCTCTCCTCAAGCTTCAGTCCATTCATCTTATCCTATCACTACAAGCCCTTGTAAAACATTCTTTCCTATCTTTCTTGGAGGCCCCCATCAGGTACTGGAAGGCCACTAATAGATCTCCCCAGAGCCTTTTTTTCCTCAGGCTGAACAGCCCCAAGTCTCTCAGCCTGTCCCCATAGGAGAGGTTCTCTAACACTTCGATCATCTTAAACCTACTGTTTCCTATCAACTCAACGAGCTACAGCAAAGGTCAGGAGGAAGTCTTCTAAATCAACCTCCATACATCTATTCACAGACCTTCAACTGAGAATTACTGATCTTTAGTCCTTGGCAGATAGCTGGACAAAAATTATAAACAATAAGTGGAGTTTGAGTGTGCTCCAAGGAGAGATGATGTCTGCATGACAGAACAGAAAACTCTTTTTTCCCCATATAAACTGCAGACTCCACAGCTCACAGGTATCTCACTTAAAGGGATCTGAAGCCTTTTGGATAATGTTTAGAAAATAGTAATAATAAAAAGACAAACTTTCTCTAGGGTTTTTTTTGTAGGACCTTATTCCTTGGCACTGTATGTAGAGAGAGAACTTTCCAAATCCATTTCAAGAAACAGAATTATTTCCTTGAAATTAGAACAAAGGAGCGAAAGAAATCACCTGGATACCTGAATTAGCCCCAAGCTGTTGTAGGCCATCTTGACTATGTGTGATAGGGTTCTTTTCAGCTGCACCTTACAATTATACCTCTTGCTAATACAATCTTTAGAAACATCTGTAACTGTTGAGGAGCTGTTATGCTTGCTTGGTTGTTTTTTAATTACATCTTTCAGTCATCTCTCAAACAATTAGCAACAGCCATAAAGGCTCTAACCTTTTGTGGAGGTGGCAGGAAAAAGACCAGAAGTCTAGTCACTCCAGAAATAGAAAGGAAGTTTTCCAGTTTCAGTCCAAATCTAGATTCACTGGGATTCTGGTTATCAGCTGGTTATCTTAACACAAAATACTAGAGTTCTGGGAAATCTGAAGCCATAGTAACCTATAGCATGTGAAAGAAATATGGGCTAAACACAAATTCTCTGACATGGACACCAGCAGAGGAGGACACCTAAATATACAGCTTTAGTGGCTAAACATTTTGCTTGTTTTCTGCCTCCTGTACTAGGCAAAAAAAACCCAACTGGTCCTGTTCTGGAAAGATAATCATAATCATACTTGTACTGAACCTGCAAAATATAAAATGCAAGATTTTATTACTCTGATGAATATTTTATTTTTTGAAGGACTTGACATTTAACTAATAGGTCATAGACTTTACTCAGGTAAAGTCCTGAATTAGTCAGGGTTTATTTGTGCTGTGCCATCAGGCAATCCTGTAGCTATGGTCTCTGGCACTTTAGGTCTGCCTTTTATCAATAGCTTCACTGATGCCTTTTTGCCTAAGAACATGTAAGGATGATAGGTGATAAACTGCACAAAATATATGACAGTTACCAGGTATTTTCTCAGGTATAATCAGTTAAAAAACTAATGGGATCCACAGCTGTGCTCCTTTACTGGAAGAACCAAATTAAAAGCGGAAGAAATTCTACCCAGAGAGGGCTCAGTGTGACACTCCTGAAATGATGTCAGCCACCTGCTTTCTTAAAAAAGGTACACAAAACATGGACACTATGTGATGCATGCCTGATTCATGTACCAGTCTGCACTTTAGCAAAGACTTTGAAAGGAGAACAAAAAATTCCTTCTCATTGTCACACAAAGTGACCATTAAGTGATGACTCACATGTGACCCATTAAACATTGAATCATATAATTGTTTAGGTTACAAAAGACCTTTAAGACCATCAAGCCCAACTGTTCATGTAACACTGCCAAGTCCACCACTAAACCACATCCCTAAGGTCATGAAGGGATCTTAAATCACGTTCTTTTATTTTCCTAGTTCTAGCTAGTGCTCAAAATTATTTGTGAAGTTCAGAGTTGCTTGTTTACATTTCATAGCCTTTAGCATAGCAATATGGTTGCCTCAGTCTCCATAATGGTACACTTTTAACCAACAGTTCTTTAAAAAGCATGTATCTCGTGACCAAAACACATAATGAATGTTTAGTTTGTGGTGTTGATAGCAATGCCTACTAAAAATGTAACTCTGAGTTTGATAAAAGCCTCACAGTGTTTTACCTCCTTGGTTTTTTTGCAGATTGAGTGCTCCTCACATTCACTATTTACAGCAGGGGCTCACAAAGCAAGCAGTGTCTTCAGGTCCCAAACCCTGGGCCTCAATCGGCTGTTGAAGTTTCAGTTTTTCAATATTGAATTGACTGCTTCAGTTTTGCTCAAGCACCCTGATTTGTACAACTCCAAAGATTTTGTTTGTAGGAGCCCTGAATTTCCAGTTGGAATATTATAGTATTTTAGGGATACATTTTTTCTTTGTCACATCTTCAGGATACTGACACAACATTTAACACTGCTCTTTAGCAAATGTTAAATTTGAATAGCCCTTTTAAAGGTCCTGTATTCAAAGGAGACAGCAGGTTAGAATTATTTGCAATGAGGCACATCCATTTTCACTTCTTGGGTAACGTTTCTTATCACGGCGTTCTCGAACAGGATTTGTGCCTTACGTTTTCCTGCCAACATCTTCACTTGAGAACACAAACATGAAGGTTCTCGATGTGAGCACAGTTCCTGCCTAACCACATTTTGCTCAAGTTGTTTACAGTGAAGAGCAAGTAAGATGAAGTGTTTCAATAGTCGCTTCAGGCTGATCTAGTTGGCATTCACAAGGTGAAGCAAGCAAAATACTGCTTTGCTTTTTGCTCCCTGTTTCTTTAAGGAGACAGAAATGATCTCATTTCATTCACAACTGGCAACTGCCATGGTACTTCCCCTCGAAATGTTAAAATGCAAAACTTTAAAACTAAGAGAGGTATATGACAGCTCTGATTTTTGAAGCCTTATCAATAGCTGGGAAAAAGTATTCCCTAGGCTGCTGTCACTCTGTGTTTGAACTTGGTTGGCAGAATGATAAATCACCTCATGTAAAATCTATTATTAAACTAATCGTTGAGCTACAATATAAAAAGCAGGAGCTTAAAAAAAAAATAATAAAAAATAGAGCTGACATCAGAGCAGAACAGGCAGGATTAGATCCTGCATGATTTCAAGTACAAATAGATCCCTCTGGGACTTTGGGGATTAATATTTTTTCTCCTCAGCCACTGTGAAGAATTAATGAGGGTACCTGCAACAATGCTTGCAAGCTGCTGAGTTCTGGTGATGGGGTATATGCTGCGTGCCTGAACGATGGCTGAAGCGATTTTCCTGGCATGCCTCTCCTCGCCGTATGTTCTGAGGATGGACGCAAGCGCCTGTTGATCTAAAGCATTCACAACATCAGCAGCAGTGGGCATGTCAGGGTACCTACGCACGAGGAGAGCCAATTAGTTCACTGACGTCAGTTTTCATTGACAAGAGGTGAAGCTTCATAGCATTGAGACATAAAGTCAAACACACACCCTGCATACAAGTGCCTTTGAGGTTTTCAAATGAGAGACAGCAACCCTATGAAAACAGATAGAGCTGGCACCTTTTAAATCCTTTCCCTTCCTACTTTAAATGGAGTTTGCTCCTCAACATCAATTAGAAGAGATGAAACTCCCAAGCAATATCATAAACCATGCTTAATGAGTTGGCAAGAATAAATACTTTTCAGCGCCGTATTAAAACGGAACCGCTGGGTGACTTTTTATTCAGTCAGCTTTAGAACATAAACTTGCCCTTTATGGCTTCATTTTAGTCACCTTGCAGAACATGTTGTTTTCTACTCAGAACTGATTTCAAGGATCTCTGCTATGGAAACAATTGCTCATGAAAGCAAGTTAACTTTACTTCACATTATACAGGCGTAAGAATTTATATCAAAACACTATTTGGAGAGAATAGAAGTTACTTCATGCTACAAAAGATCGGAATTACTACAATATAAACTGTACAGGTCATGCATGTATTTATTTTCAAATCTCTGTCACTTGGCTATTGAAATTCCTCCAGTTATTTTATGAGCATCATATATGGGTTTGCTAATGGAAACCCACAGACAAATATGAATGTGCAGAATATTTTTTCTGGCATTCATTACTCTCCTGCAGTATCTTACAAAAGCTAACAAAACTTAGAAATCAGAGGCAAGTAGTATCATAGCAACAACCCTAGTGCAAGGCTTTTGTTATGCCACAGGTATCCTTTGTTCTTATGCTCCTCTTCCATGTATGCATTCTTACGATGCAAATAGAAGCCTGGAGTTCAGGTTCTTGAAATGTGAGGGCTGAATCCCAGGAGAATTATGTGACATTTTTACACAAAACCAGCAAAAGCAAGCATCCTGAAATTGACTGTCTTAAGACTCAACATTAATGTGTTAATAGAATTCCTTAGAAGCTGAGGCTTCCCACCAGCTCTATATGAGCAATAAAGATCAAACAGCAATTCTTAAGACTACAGGTTCATCAAAACACAAAGCAAATATTTTCCTTCTCCCAGCAATGCATTATACAATTACTGCTGGCATCTATACAACAGAGATCTGTGACTGTTCACATGAAAAGCACAGTGCTCCAAAAACACATGAGGATGTCTGAAGATGAAAACTCCTATACAAGTAGAAATTGCCATTCCATCATTGATTTTCAGGCTCTTGAATGTACTGAACAGCAATTCTAGTAATTTAAATAGCAGTGATTTATTAAGTAATTGTCGATTTGGCAATTAAGTAGGCATGATGTGCCTCCTACACAATGTGAAAGCAGGCTTGTAATATTGCTAAGGAAAGCTTATGATAAATGGAAGACAACATCGTGCTAGCGTGCTAAAAGCGACGTTGCCTTCTAATTTCCACTGGCAGATATCAAGGATGAGATTTTACTTCTTTTATATGACACGCCTTTTGGAGAGAAGTAATTGGGTCAGATAGCCATTGCAGAGCAGAGGGAGCTTGCTCCTTTCCTGAGGGAGCATCTGAACGTGCTCAAGTGAAGGATCTACAAACAGCAAGTGAGGCAGAAAAGGAAAGGGACAGCATTGTGGGGTCGTGAGCCTGCAGGGCAAGTACAGTCTGAGAAACCGCCGAAGTGACAGGGAGAAGACAGGTGTCTGAGGTGTCCCTGTGACTGTGTATCATACCCTCCAACATTTTAATGGTATAGATAAAAATATGATTGATTTAATTACTCATCACTGGAGCTTTCATCTTATTTCAAAGAAGGAAAAGACAACAACCAGTGTTCCAAGTATTGAGATAGACAAGAGCTTCATGGCCAGAGAAAAGACAGTCTAGTTGTGCAAAATTAGATGTGGCCTGATGACCAGAATTCTTCAGCTTAAGGGGAAATGAAATGCATGGGGGTTGCTAGGCACAAAGTTTTTGAGTTTCAGGGAGGAACATTATTAACAAGTACCTGTCACTATCCATCCTCATATCCAAAGGTCCATCCTTTTGCAGGGAAAAACCTCTTTCAGGTGTATCAAATTGCATAGAAGAACAGCCAGCATCCAAGAGAACTCCATCTAGAGTGCCTGGCTCAACTCCAGCAGAAAGTAACAGAGCCTCTGCCTGGCTAAACTGTCCTAGAAGAGCGTGAATCTGGTTCCTGTAAGAAAATCAAAAAGAAATAGTCTCAGCTTTAATTATAGCAGTGCAGTGGCTTCCCCTCGTATAGCAGGAACTGGACAGTAGGGTTCACTTGTCTCAGCAGCAGCAGGGCTATTCCTAAAGTAAAACTTCAAGTACTTTTCATATATCAATACCGAAACTGATCCAACCCACCAACCAGTGATTTCTTAAGCTTCTTGAACTCCTTTCCTGCTTGAAAGAAATGGTAACCTGTCTAAAATGTCATTTTTTCAACACAAGAACTCAAAGGGACACTCTCTAGATTCAGTGGGAATACCCTGATCAGCAAGGTACCTCCTGTACCAAGCAAGGCCCTTAGTCAAGTAAGGCCAGTGTGGAAAGAACAATTGGTTCTTGGACCCAGCAAAGAAAGCCATGAGATGGAACATTACTGCATAGCCTTGTGGTTAATACTTATCTGCTAGGAAAACAGTCCTGGGTGGCTGCCCTGCCA
Organism: Melanerpes formicivorus; assembly: GCF_026170545.1. Taxonomy (NCBI): domain Eukaryota; kingdom Metazoa; phylum Chordata; class Aves; order Piciformes; family Picidae; genus Melanerpes; species Melanerpes formicivorus. The sequence goes on along the minus strand of NW_027142368.1, from coordinate 4,383,554 downwards.
TGGGACAAACACCTTTCTTTTGAGTGGTATTTGCTGTTTTGAAAATAATTGGGCAAATAAGGCATGTTGGATAAGCTGATGAAATATTCCAGTGTAGTTTTGATTCAGGCATCTCATTGCTGGGGAGGGTAGAGTTTTACATGTATTTTTATGTTTAGCATTCTTCTTTCATAGATTTAAGGAAGTTCTTGCTTAGTATTTCCATACTAGGAAAGGAAAGTGGCATGACAAGGGAGTAGATGAGACACCTCTCTGAGGTGGCCTCTGCTTTCTTGGGTGACTAAACCTGGACTTTTGGTTCTTGCTTATACATAAGGTGACTAGCAATTAACTAACTTATTTTTTCTGTCTTTCAAAATCTCAATGAATTTCACAGATATAAAAAGATTAACCAACATGCTGCTGTATTTTTAAGCAGTATCTGTAAAACACAATGTATTTCTGTCACTGCCTCCACATCTGGGTAACTGCTCTCCATCTCCATTGATCAGCATTTCAATTATCACAAGGTGCCCTCGGCTAACTCGTAGAACTTTGTCTAAGTTACATAGACAGCAGTGCATGAATGGAGAGAGCAACTCCTTTAACTGTTTCAGCCACAACAGGGCAGCTGCCCATTTGTCATTTGGCACTTCAGCATTACAGTAATTTTGAGAACAGAAGCTTTCCAAAACATCAGCTTAAGTCTAGCCTTCCTTTTTAGACAGTTTAACATCAGGACAACTATAAAACAATTTAGTCAACTCTGGAGGTTACAGCTGTCCAGCTGGAGTGGGATAATGCTACCAAGATTAACCCAACAAAAAAAAGAGCAAGCTGGGTTAAAAGGAAGAAGTTGTGAGCACAATCACATGGAAGAACATTTAGCTACACAATGGTATCCTCATTAGTGCAGAGTGAATCAATCTATTTAATATAGCATAAAAACTGGGAAATACCTTGAATGAACAGATTTCATGAGGGATATCATGATCACACATACACGCTTTTTAATTGAATGCTGTCTAGCACATAATTAAATACAACTCTTCAGCTTAATAGGAACTGACAGTTCCTGAAAAGCACAATGATCCACTTAACATATTGAAGGCAATTTAAGCTATATAGTTCTAGCACTGAGATTGTATTTCCCCTCTATATAATGAGGGGAATTCTCTTGCAAATCTGTACACTTTATCCAACTGGGCAGCGTTTCTAGCTTCACAACTTGTGCAAACAAATGAACTTTAAAATTCCCTATGTGGGAGATGAAAATAAAGAACACCTGGAAAAAAAAATATCCATTGCCATCGTCTAGATCCCCCAGCAGGCAGTAACCCATGTCAACAGCCATCAATGAGAGCAGAAGAGGAAATGAGTTTAAGCTGTACCAGGGATTGGACATTAAGAAAAACTTTATTGAGAGTGGTGAGGCACTGGAGCAGGCTGCCCAGGAAGGTGCTGGAGTCACCATCCCTGGAGGTGTTCAAGAAGCTGTAGGTGTGGTGTTTGAGGATATGATTTAGTGGTCATGGTGGCTGGGTTATGGTTGGACTCGATCTTAAAGGTTTTTTCCAACCTTCATGATTGTATGAACTAGTGCTGTACTGCACAACCAATCTGACAAATTATTCTGAACTGTATTTGTAAGTCATTAGAAATTTGATCACAGTTCTTTAAACAAGTTCCAAGCATGCAGACAGCTAAATTCTTTGGGACGTTGGCCTTCGATTCGTGGTCGGCCAACCCATTGTGATTTGGAAAAGGTAATTACAACAGAAGGATATTTGAAGGAAGCTGAAGCTTACACTTTGGCAGAGAGATGCTTCAGCTGGAAAATGTTTTGGAGTTTGCAAATAAAAAACCCCAAAAGATTGAAAAATAATCAGATTGAAAAATTATCAGATTGACATTTGGATGTCAGCCTTTCAGCTGTGTGAAATTCCAGCTTCTGTGTACGTTTGCTGTGCATTTTGTGTATCAATAGTGGAGACAGGTAGCTCGGTGACTAGAAATCTTTACTAAAAGCAGATGCTTTTCATGAGATTAAAATGACTGTATTTAAATGCTCAGGGCAGGTCACTGAATTCCTGCTTCTTTGTGGACTAGAAGAAACAGATAAAAGCATCTTGGGCAGGTCGTACATTTCAGTTAACCAAGTACACAGCTAGGAAAGATTTATGACCTTATGAAAGGAAACACAAATATCAACTCTTTTTTGATAGGGTACTAACAATGATGACACTATGTAGAAAGCTAAGCCAATTTCAGAGATTATGTTCTGAGGAAGTAAAAAGCAGAGAATCCCTGTCATACTTTAGCTCTCATTTGATTTGTGTGTGTGCATGGTAATAGTAGGCTAATTTTTAATACATTTCCAAATGCTGTAAGCCAAGCAACCTCTGGCTTCCCAAAATAGTCAACATGCTCACTACTTCTTTATTAATTTTGACATTCTCCAGGAAAAAAGTAAAAAGATTTTAAAGGAACACTGAAAATAGGAACATCTAGCCAACTAAAACCAAACCAAACTACAAACCAAACACAGAAAGAGCCCAGCACCAAACCAAATGAACAAGCAAATTAAAAAACAAGAAAAACCCCACAACAAACAAAGCACCCTCCAAAACCCCCCAAAACCATCCAACCCCCCTCCAAAAAAAACCAAACCCCCAAATCCAAAGTTATTTCAGCTGCTACGTAAGTGTTTGAGGGTCATAACAGATTTTATTGTGCAACAGCCTCAAGAGCTTGCAGAATCCTTGTACTGTTTGCTACAGCTGGAAAGTAACACAGAACTTCGGGTTCAGGATCCTTTGCTGAGGTCAGAGCCCAGTATTTATTATACTCTCCTATGACACACAGCATCGAGATTCTAGCAGACAGGACAGGAATCACACTTCTCAATTATATGGAAGAGCAGAATGAAGAAAAAGTTTGACCTCTCCTAATGCATTTCAGGCTCTTCTGCTTTCAGTTAACCTCTGATATTCTACAATGCTTTATAAAAATATTTCTTTATTTGACTCAGCTGAGAAGGCTGCACACTTGGAAAAAAAAAAGTAAAGCATGAATATAGCTTCCACAAAATAAACAGAGGAAGTCTTATCTGTTGCTCTCCATTGTCACAGGAGTTGCTGTGACATCAATGATTCAAGTAACTTCACAGAAGAGCACAATTATGCTTTCATGGTGCTTCATCAGTTGGTATGTGTATATAACAATACTTGATCTTTCACCAATGCTCCCCTTACAAATTCAATGTACGAACACATAGCCAGTCAGGAAGTGATGATCCCTTGCCAACAGTTAAAGCTACCCTCTACTCACCTGGAATAAATGGTTTCTTTGAGAGAACTAGAAAAAAAAGTTTTTCAGCTGACTCTTACCAATGTACATCAAATGAGGGAACCAATCTGGCGGTGTTTGATTCAGCAACTCCACTGAGACTGTCAACAGAGGTGCCAATTAGCACTCAGCCTAATGAGGATATTGGTACAGAACTGGTTTGATGTCAGTGACTCACTCCACCTAGGTCACTCAGCAGCTGTCAAACACCAGCAGCTTTCACTCAGGGCTGCACCACACCAGGAACATCTAGAAGCAAACCACGAAGTACTCCAGTCATACATCCCTGGAAGTTTCAGCATCCTTCCTGGAAATTGGTGAGGGTGTTAGTATGCCTCAGTGCAACATCACTCTCAAAAACTGCACCTGGGGATATTCTGTAAAATACTTTACCTTTGACAAATGGGAAATTGGCAAGACTTTCATGTTTGGAAAGGAGGAAAAAAAACCCCAAACTATAACATCTACCAACTTCCAAACCAACCTTGTCACTGCATTCCTAGCTTCATAAAAAATTAGTTGGAACCCTGGAAAAAGCCCACGTATCTGTTTAAGAAGCATCAGGGCAGTCTAGGTTTGGTTTTGTGCTACAAAACTACAACTCCAAATCTCAGCCTCAAAGACTTGGAAACAGGAAGAAGAGTTTGAGAAAAGCCATTTCCATAGAAGTTTGTTTTCAAATTTCAGGTTTATATCACAGAATGTCATGTTAAGTCTCTATGAATTGGTAGAACTTTATGCATCATGTACCCACAAACAAGTACCTGAAGAGTAAAGTAGTGCCAAGTTTAGGGGGAAAAAAAGTATGTCCCCTGTGGGGAGAGCCTACAGGAGTTGGGGCTGTTCAGCCTGGAGAAAATGCAGCTCTGGAGAGACCTTAGAGTGGCCTTCCAGTAACTGAGGGGAGCCTGCAAAAAAGCTGGGGAAAAACTCTTTGCAAGGGCTTGTAGTGATAGGATGAGAGGGGATGAATTGAAGCTTGAAATGTAGAAAATGAGCAGATCACATCATCTTTTTCACAGTGTTAATGCTCCGTCATAGAGGTACCTGAAATTATATTCTGGGTTCTAGACTGGGGACAATGCAACCAAACAGATTTATCATCCCATCAGCTTTACTGATCAATTACTGATCAGTTGTGATCAACTATGTATTTATGACCAAAATGCCATGTGTTAAACATTCCAGTTTCAAAAGAAAAGAACCCTCTATATGTTCAACAAAGAGAAAATATATAGTTTTCTATTCACTGCTTTCCCTCTCTACAACACCTTGTTTTAGAATAGCATAGCATAGCCCAAACCAGGTTGGAAGAGACTTCGAGACCATCGTGTCCAACCCATCATCCAACACTATCTAATCAACTAAACCATGGCACCATCACCCCATCAAGTCCTCTCCTAAACACCTCCAGTGATGGCAACCCGACCACCTCCCTGGGCAGCCCATTCCAATGGGCAATCACTCTCTCTATGAAGAATTTCTTCCTAACATCCAGTCTAAACCTCCCCTAGCACAGCTTGAGACTGTGTCCTCCTGTTCTGGTGCTGGTTGCCTGGGAGAAGAGACCAGTCCCCACCTGTCTACAATCTCCCTTCAGGTAGATGTGCTGTCTAAACAGGTTTCAACCTTCCCTAAATCAGTAATTAACTATTGTCTGTATACCATAGCTATTAATGAAGAAGGAATTTTTACACCTACCAGAATCTCAGCTCGAAGTAAATTATTTGTGATTGCGCTATGGAATGGGCTGCCCGGGGAGGTGGTGGAGTCGCCGTCATTGGAGGTGTTCAGAAGGAGACTTGACAGGGTGCTTGGTGCCATGGGTTAGCTGTTTGGGTGGGTTGGATTGGTTGATGGGTTGGACACGATGATCTTGAAGGTCTCTTCCAACCTGGTTTGGTTTATTCTAATAAAGGTTTATTCTAAAGGTTATTTTTCTATCAAAATTAAATTATCGGTGTCCAGTGCTTTCTCGTCTCAACTCACAATCTCAGCAATTCAGAGTGATCTGCTCATAAATAAAAGATTATGAAGAAAGTGCAAAGTAATCTTGTAGTCAGTTCCCAAGACTTACAGCTTATCCCACTTGCAAGGGTATTATTTTATTAGCTGAGTAAAACCTTTAATTTACTGATACATTTATCTGCATATAAAACATGAAGTTAACAGAATGTACACTGACGATTTAACAAGCAGCACGCAACGAACTGTCAAAAGGCTACTCCCACCTACAACTCACATGGTTCAGTTGTTTTAAAATGACTCCTATTATGATTTGATTTACACTTTATAAGGCTCTTATAAAAACACAGACACACAGCATGTACAAAGCATCTCTCTTTCCTCCCTGCAGAGCCGAATAATAAATGAAACGACTGTTAAATTTTCTTTAGCTAACGAAGCAAACCTACAATACTTTTCCACATCACCAATTCTGCTCTATGCATGGAGAGAGCTTGCTCAGGATTGTGCATAATTGTTGCTTTGACAGACCTGCCCCTACTGATACTTGGAATATATTTGCATAACCTTTGCCTTGTTAACAAAATGTGAGTCTAGACCTTGAGACTCAGTGGCAGTGCTATGACATAACAGATGGAAAAACAATCTGAGCCACAGAAGCCTTCTTCGTTTTCTTAATTATTAAGCAGCTGACAGTCTTGTAAAGGCCTGATAAAGCTCTACAGGATTTGTATCTTCTTTGACAAACTATTTCTTTGTTTGACACACTATTTAGAGCTTAGAATACTCAGGATGAATACATCTGGCATGAAGAATTTATTACAAATGAAGCAAGTGAATTTTTCTTTCCTCCTGCCGTTTTTATCTAGGCTGTCTTTTATCAGAGAATGTCTACTTTCCTAACTGACTCCCACCTTAAGCATTAAACTGCCTGCCCATCACTTGGACAGTTCACATCTCCCAGTTATATGCTTCTAATTGTGGGAAGGAGAAATATGAGAAGCAGAACACAAGAGGAATGCAAATAAGGACAGAAGTGAAGTAAGGGCATCACTCAGCTGGAAATTACAGAAGCTGCAAAGCTTTGCTCTTCCGTGTCTTTGCTTGTTTCAGGGAGACAAGGGAACAAGAACTATGCATAAAATTAAAAATATAATCAGATCATGGGTTTAGATGGCAGGCTAACATTCAACAGTCAGGTCTCTCTTCCCTTTCCTAGTAGGTTTTAGCATGCTCTTCTAACCACCAGTGAACGTCCAGCATTAAATTTTCATCGAACTCCATATTTTAAGCCCAGTATTCCGTTACTGACTGATCAGCTCATAGCCCATCACTGCATAAGTGAACCTGACAGATTTTGCCACGCAGCACTTTCTACTTAACTAGATGTCTTTTCATCTGCCTGCCTTGTCAGGTTTTGCAGTTCTTCAGAGTAAGTCTTCATTTTTGCCATATTAGATAATGTAGCCTAGACAACAATCACCAGCAATTATGCAACCAATTTACTGCCTTATTTAAGCAATTTCAATTAGTGTCTGCTGCCCAGAAAAGCTGTGGAGTCTCCTTCTCTAGAGACTTTCGAGACCTGTCTGGATGTGCTCCTGTGTGACCTGCCCTAGGTGATCCCTCTTTGTCACAGGGGTTGGAATCAATGACCTTCAAAGGTCTCTTCCAAACCCTACCATTCTATGAATCTATGAAATAGGTTACATATTCTACCCACATACTGAGGAGGAGGGGTGGTGGATGAGAAACTGGACATGAGCCAGTAATAGAATACAGAATAAACCAGGTTGGAAAAGACCTTTGAGATCATCGAGTCCAACCTAACACCCAACAGCATCTAATCGACTAAACCATGGCACTAAGTGCCTCGTGCACTTGCAGCCCAGGAGGCCAATGGCATTCTGTGTTGCATTGAAAGAAGTGTGGCCAGCAGACAGAGAGAGGTGATTCTGCCACTTTGCTCTAGTGAGACATCACCTGGAGTACTGTGTCCAGCTCTGGCCTCAACACAGGAATGACATGAACCTGCTGGAACAGGTCCAGAGGAGGGACACCAAGATCATCAGAAGACTGGCGCACCTCTCCTACGAGGCCAAGAGAGTTGCAGCTGTTCAGCCTGAAGAGGACCTACGAGAAAGTTCAGGAGGGACTGATAAGAAGGGCTTGTAAAGATAAATTGAGGGAGAATGACTTTAAACTAGAGCAGGGTAGATTTAGGCTGGACATCAGGAGGAAGTTCTTTACAATGAGGGCAGCGAAATACTGGAAGAGATTGCCCAGAGAGGTGGTAGAGACCTCATCCCTGGATACATTCAAGGTCAAACCTGATGAAGCCCTGAGCAACCTAACCTTGCTGGAGATGTCCCTGCTCACTGGATGGGGATTGGACAAGATGACCTTCAAGGGTTACTTCCAGCCTAATACATTCTATGATTCTAAGAGGTAAAGGCAGCCCAGTTACATTTGTTAGAAGTAGCCCAGTAAAGGACGACAACATTCACAAGGAAATGACCAGGGAGAAATGTGATCAAATAAACAGCATCACATGTGCCATCAAATAGAGAAGTGCTACAAGAAAGCCATGCATGACCTTAGAGGCCTTTTCCAGATGAAACAATTCTATGATTCTTTGGGTTGGAAGATCATCTGGGCATTACTACAAGGAAAAGGGAAGTGAAACTTTATTTGACTATAAACCAAACAGGAGACAGTAGTGCAAATGCAGCCAGGAAAAGAGAAACAAAGTCCTAGCATGGACAGGTCAGAAGTCCTTTCACTAGAGAAAGTATTAATGGTAAGCCACCATCCAGAGCTTTGTATGACATTCTGGGAGCATTACCTGAAAGAGAGGAACAGGCACAGAGAAGCTCTAATAGGATGACTAGGGAAAAAAAAAGCTATTATTACGCAATGGAAGTATAAAAAAAAAGCCCCAGCCTTGTTTTGCATACAGAAATGAAAGCCAAGAATAGATGTTAATATTCCCCATCAAGTCTTTTAAATGCCAGAGACAGAAAAGAGCTAATAGTTATTAATCAACTATCAGTTAATTTTATGCAACTACAATTAAATTAGGTAACTACGTTAATCCGGAAATTTAAAGAAAGTTTCATATAATGAAAAATTAGACTCTGGAAGAGCTGGAGCACTGTATATAGAACTCCTCATTACTTTAAAGATAGAGCACAGTGATGGAGATTAAATTATGCAGTGGCTTGTAATACTAGGCCATTCAATGAATGGATTCAATGAGCTAGAAGTCTCTTACAGCATGTTTATATTTGAACAGCTATTGTAACCCTCCTTTGTAAAGTTCACCCCCAAAATGTTTACTTAAACTTATCCAGACATATACACATTACACTTTTCACATGTGTATAAACCTACTCCAACCTAAGAATAACAGAGCTCTTAGGTGTACACCATTACTTTTATTTTTAGGGGAAAAAACACCCTAAACTCAATGTATAAATACAACACTGGCACTGCAAAGGCTTCTTTCCTCTTAATTTTTCCCAAAGTGATTGCCTAGATTTTTTGAACCAAATATCACACCACCATTAACTGGAAACTGCTATTTTCTGATAGCAAACTCCAAAAAGACACTGCTCTCAGGTGAAATGAAGTTTAGCTTTTTCAAATTCAGAAGAAAAAAAAGCAACTCTCAAACCCTCTTGCTGCTACAAAAAGGATGATTAGGATCCCAAGGTCAACAACTTTTGATCATTATGGCAGGAAAAGTTCAGTATCTATTTTTCCAAAGGGAGCAATAAAATAATCTAAAAGCACTAATGTGATTAAAAAAAGGAGAGTTCTGCAACACTCAACAAAAAAAAACAGTGCTCCAGACCCTTAATCATCTTTGTAGCCCTCTGTTGGAGATCCCTCAATTAGATGAGGTTGCTCAAGGCCAGGTCCAGTTGAGCCTTGAACACCTCTGAAGACAGAGATACCACAAGCTCTCCAGGCAAACTGTTCCAGTACTACCACCCTTATGGCAATATTCCCCCACCCCCCCCCAATACCTAACTGGAATTTCCTGCCTTTTCACTAGCATCCCAGAAACTCCAAAGGACTCCAGCTATATGGCAACCCTTCAGGCAGGAGAAAAGCTTTAGTGCAAGTTGTTCATAAGGCTGGTAAAGGTTTTTTAATTATTCAGGTCTTCAAGGACAGTAGAGATCACTGATCCTGTTTTTCATTTTCTTCCAGAATTCTAAAAATAAACTTGAAATTAAGATACAGCAACCATGCATTTAGTCCAATTACAAAACAAGTGTATTTTGCCACACCTCTGGAACGCTAATCCTGAGTTGTGTTTTGGCACACAGAAAGCTAAACAATTAGTTCTGAATCATTTACCTATTTACTCCAAGCAGGTTAATTTTCCGTATCAGGGCAATAACACAAGACAAAGTTTTTGATGCTGTATTCTTGCCAGGATATAAAATACTTGCTCATCATTACCTGATGGCATGAAAGAATTAAGAATCAAGCTGTAAACACAAGCTGGTTTACAGCTCAGTGGTTTTGCTCATTCTCTAAACAACTGTTTTTCACTTATGATATGGTTTCTCTTTGTAAGTATCAGTCAATGCAGTTTCACTGCTCTCCATCTGCAACCATACTCTTTTAGCCTTCATCATAGAATCATCACAGAATCAATGCAAAGGGTCGGAAGGGACCTCTAGAGGTCATGCAGTCCAACCACCCTTAAAGTGAGCAGAGACACCCACAATTAGATCAGATTGATCAAAGCCCCATCAAGCCTGACCCCAGGGATGTGGCCTCCACCACAAACACCTCCCTGGTCAATCTGTCCCAGTGTTACACCATCCTCATAGTGAAGAAGTTCTTCCTAATGCCCAGTCCACCCTGCTCTGGTTTAGAACCATTGTCCCTTGTCCCAGTGCTACAAGCCCTCCCCAGCTCTCCTGTGGCCCCCTTTCAGGTACTGAAGGCTGCTCTAAAGTCTCCCTGGAGCTTTATGTTCTCCAGGTTGACCAACACCAACTTTCTCAGCCTGTCTTTGTAAGAGAGGTGCAATGAGGCCAGTCCTTCCAGGTGCTGCACAGGCTGCCCAGGGGAGTTGTGGAGTCTTCTTCTCTAGAGATATTCAAATCTTGCCTGGATGCATTCCGGCATGTTCTACTCTAGGTGATCCTGCTCTGGCAGGGGGATTAGATATCTTTCAAGGTCCCTTCCCACCCCTAACAGTCCATGACTCTGTGAAGTGAGGGGTGAGGATGATCAGCTTTCACATCTACTGCACTGAGTCAAATAAGTCTCACCTCAATAAAGTTCCATTTTTGTTACTATACAGATATAGTTGTGTTGCTGATCACAAGCTAGACATCAATAAAAATACAAGTAGCAGCACCTCAAAGGAAAATTTAAAACCCACTCTTTTATTTTGTATGTATTTTCCTTTGCCATGGCAAGCCCATGGTTAAATTCTTCAAAAGACACTAGATGGCTCCACTGGTGTTCCTACAACATGCTCTGGTAAGGTTGCAAATCTCCCATGGGAAATCCCGAAGAAATCAACTTGACTATTTCATTTCAGCAGGATAATGTATTACCTGGAGCATACTCTTCCCTAAGGTGGTGTGCCACAGCATTAAGGATAACTCCATTTGAAAAACTTCTATAAAAGAAACTTGAAAGACACAGTATTTCCAATAAGGAAATATCAAATCAAATCAAACAGAATTCAATAGAACCACCCAGCAGAACTCGTTAACGGCAGGACAAGCATACCTCCAGTTTGACTCTGCAAAACACTGCCATCAACTCAGGGAAGGAAATTCCATCCCCACCACACACCTCCTGCAATACCAATGACTTTTGTGTTATATTCACAGCCTAGTTATTAGATTTATTACAAAGCATAGAGCTGGATTTGATTTATCAAAGTAATCCTCAAGTGATCCCACAGCTACTGTTCTGTCTGACAAAAAGAATCCAGAGCCTGCTGCCCAAAGAACTTCCTCCATGAGTCTGATTGCTCAATATTCATGTGTTTGGATTGACTTAACTCATGTAAAGCAGTTCTGATGCCATGCTGCTTCTGTCCACAAAACCAGTGAGTTATCTGATACGCAGATTAATGGATATAATGTTATGGAAGATGGTGTCTGCTGAAAAGATGATCAGAGAGTTCTGGATCTATTAGATGGAGGAATAAAAAGCATGTTCATTTTCATTACCTTTTCATTTACAGTTATTTTGCATCATTTTTCTTACGAAGCTGAGCAAATCAACTCAGGCAAAGGCTTAAATCATGTCTCAAAGGCTTAAATCACAGGGGATTCTTAAAATATGTTCCTCATCATTTTTCTTTATTGCTTGTTTATCTGATATCACCTTGTGGTGGGTCACTCTGACAAACACTACAGGTTTGTCTACAGTGAAGAAAACAGAAAAGCAGAATGACATTCTGCACAACAAGGCCTGCCACATCTTCTGTGTATTTATATATCACAGTACATTCACCATAACAAGAAGATTTCTGCTGATGAACCTGAGGACCCAGATCCAGATTTCTCTCATAGCTATGAAGCTACTACTCCAGGACCCCTTGTCAGAAGCATTTGTGTATGGCAATGACACACAAGGTTTTTAGACAGGACAGAAGTGAGCCTTAGCCTTCTGGTCACTTACTGCACTTTGCTTTGCATCAGTGTGGCTTCAGCGCACATAATCTGAATTCTTGTCCAAGGAGTCTAAAAACAAAGATAAGCATTTAATGTGCTCCAAATGCTACAAGGCATTCAGTCCTAGGAATAAGAGTATTCAACAGTATTCAAGGATTGCTAAACAACTATAGATCTTGGTCAAAAGCACCATGACTGCACCATGGCATCTATGGCTTATGACTGTAGATCTTTGAATCGGATAAAAGATTCCATCATCACATGGGCTCATGTTTCCAGGCAGTACCTGGCTCACTTTATAGAACACCTTGAAAACAGAAGAGTAATAGAATAATTGTCAGATGGAAGGGATCTACAATGATCACCTAAGTCTGTCCACATCAGGGCTGGCCAAAGGTTAAAGCATGTAATTAAGGGCATGCTCCAAATGGCCTTAAACATTGACGGGCTTGGGGGATTCACGACCTCTCTTTTGAGGTTACTGAAGAACCAATGTACAAGGAGCAGGAGGGGATCAGAATCAAACCAAACCCAACAACAAAACCCAAACCAAAACCAAACCAGCAGAACAAAAAGCAAATACAACAACAAAACAAACCCAAAACAAAATCCCCAAATCAAAGTAAACCAAAACAAGCAAACATCAAAAAAACCCAAACAACAAGACTATGTAAGAAGTGCTAGACCTTGACTGTTCCATAGAACTTCATAGGCAACTAGGGAGTTATGGTGAAAATCTCTGTAGTTTAAAACACATCCAGTCCACAGTCAAACTGGATGGTAACCCAACAGGATTTTCACCAATCCTGGGTCTGGTACAAGTCATTCTTTCTATACTGACAGAACAATAACACTAGTTTTAAGGATCAAGATGGCTTTGAGCTGATAAAACACAGATGGTAAATGAGCATAATTCTAAGCAACCTCCCCCACCAACAATCTGACCCAAAATACCACACCAAACCTGGAGAACATCAGACAACAAAATATCCTACATTAGAGTATGATGCTATTGGGGGGTGGGGGGGAGGGGAAAGGCAAATATTTTCACAATATAATTAGCAAAAGTCTGATAAAATTAAGAGTCAGGTATTCCATGTGACACAAGTGATCTGGCATCACCTTACGTACTGGGCCAAGTTTTAGGAACAGTGCTTAAGGAAGTAGTCAATAATAAACTGAATGAGATCCAGAGACCAACAAAAAAGGTGGCTAGAACATGAGTCATACAGAGAGACCGAAAGCTGTAGTTTGGTTTGTTTTCGCTTTCTGAATAAAAGAAGGGTGGAAGGGATCAGGCTGCATCTCTCTAAGAAGTTGTTAAAAAGACGTCAGTATTCAGTCACTCTGCATGCCAGGTGAAAGCAACTCAAGGAATACTTAGCTAAAGTGGCAGCAAAGCAGCTCTGAACTAGACACTAGAAAAAATTCTTTGTGTATAAACTACACAAAACCACCCAGACAGAGCATTTGTGCAACTCCTGTTACCTAAGAAGTTTCTAAGAAGAGGAAGAGAAATTCCAGAAGTACATTTGGGTTTGGTTTAAATCCAGAAAATTCAACCAAGTAATTTCCTGACTTTACTTAAAATCCATGCTTCTGACCTCCAAGATTTACCTTTTTTTTAATTTCTTTCTTAAAAAAAAAAATCATTCAATGTTGAAGTTGTTTTATTTTGATCAGGAAATCTGCATTTAAATTTACAGTTGGTAGCATCAACTCTCAGAAAAAGAGACTGACTCAATTTTCGCATCTATCATTCCATTCTCTTTTGTCTTTTTTTCCTGATAGTTCTAAGACTGCATCAGGGGGTTCTTTCTTTTACCAGATTTGCTTCCTTGTGCTAGAAATATAGGCAGAAATTCTCCCTGCATGCCCTTATCTCCTCTCCTTGCAGTCAACAGCCTCCCATCAGAAAGGCAGAGATCATAGTGCCAAGTCTTCTCAGTCTATTTATTAGCAAGGTGGTGTTCTGCTTTGATAAACCAGATAGTGGAGATACAGAAAACTCTCTGCTTTAGACTGCATCTTTGACTCTCCTTCCTTCAGCATCATGAATGCCAAAGTATCCTCAAGCACAGAGTGGGAGGGACCTTGAAAGGTCAAGTCCAGTTCCCCTGCCGGAGCAGAATCACCTAGAAGAGGTCACACAGAAGTGCACCTAGGCAGGTTTTCATGTCCCCAGACAAGGAGACTCCACAACCTCTCTGAGCAGCCTGTTCCAAAGCTCTGTCACTTTCACCAGGAAAAAGTTTTCCTTACCTTCACATGGAACCTCCTCTGCTCCAGCTTGCACCCTCTGCCCCTTGTCCTATCACTGGACATCACTGAGCAGAGCCTGGCTCCATCCTCCCAACTCAGACCTTCACATCTTTATAAACACAAATGAGGTCATCCCTCTGTCTGCTCTTCTCCAAGCTAAAGAGCCCCAGCTCCCTCAGCCTTTCCTCATAAGGGAGATGCTCCACTTCATCATCTCTGTGTCTCTGCAACGGACTCTTTCAAGCAGTTTCCTGAGGTCTTTCTTGAACTGAGGGGCCCAGAACTGGACTCAAATGGGCCTCTGTTAGGAGACAGTGGGCGACACTTCAGAAGGGAACCTTCCCAAAACCACAGCTCAGGCCATATCCACCCTCTCTATGCAGAAACAAAAAATATTGATTGTCCCCTCTAGTAAACTGCAGTTTATATGAAATACATGCAGAAACCTCCTCAGAAGTATTACAGGAAGCAGGCAAATGATTATTATTCGGTTTTGTTTTTAAAAGAGTCTAACAAAGTACCTACATTGCTGCCTGTTTTTTTTTTTTTTTGGTGTGTTATACTGCTTCCTAAGAACCAAAAGTCATTACCCACAGGACTTAAATCATCCCTGTTTTCCTCTCCTGCACCCACAACTAGGTGCATAGGATTCTTTTCAGAAAATCTTGGCTGGCCAAATACGACAGGAGATGTTACACTCATTCCTGTGTAATCAGACACAGACAACTATTTCCTATCTCAAATGAACAACTGAAAAATTTAGCTCAAAGCCTGAACACAGATGTTACCCCCAAAAATTCCCAAATTCCCAAGAGTGGGAAATTTCCAGGAGTCTCCAGACTGCTCAGAAGAGCAAGCACAATTCAAAGTGTTTTCACCGATCGATTTCATGCTGAAGTGGACAGAGAGGTGTAAAGCCACAGTACTTTCCATGGCAACTGTAAGAGATGACATACAAACTCCTGCTGTAGAGTAAAAAAATGAAGGAAGACAGAAATGCACAGCCATGTAGCAGTTTGAGGTTTTTCCCCTCTCAAAAAAAAGGGCAAAATTTTTCACTCAATACTTCCACCTTGAATTGGATATCATGAAGAAATACCCTGAGGACTCCTCTAAAGCTTCTTGGCAATCCCTGACTTCCTCATATATTTTAACTACTGGTGTTGAATAGTCAGCCAATACTTCTGATTGCCATTTTGCCTGTCACATTCCAGATTTACATCTTTTCCATTCATTTCACCTCTGACTCATATTATTGCTCTTAAATATATCCTATTCCCTTCAATCAGGAATTATTCAAATCACTCTGCCTTTAGGTATTTTTCTGATGCTCCATTTTTCTCAGCAAAACTCACATGCAGTTCTAGACTGCTTTTTATCCCTCAATTGCTGTATTTTTCCAATTGTCCTCATGTTCCTGAATTTCCTGCTCTCTTCCATAGTCTTCCCCACAAAGAATCAATGCAACCCTATAGGTATTTTCAAGACATGATAATTTCCATGCTCTCTGAAAAAATGAATAGATGTCCGTCATGGAAAACAGGGCTTCAAAAGCTCTTTGTATTTTCTGGAGGAAAGACTTCTTCTCTTAAGACATATTTATTTCTTGCTATTATTTCTCAGTTACTAACATAATCAACTATTTACCCAGTTAAGAGCCAAGCTTCTTCTCCACTACAAATAGAAACGGTTCACGTTCATTACAAACAAACCCCATCCCATGAAATCACGGACATGTCACCATTTTGCACAAATGAAGATGGACCTCTGAAGCTAATTACACTTACATCAGATTTCTCAAACTGTAGCTTGAGTTGAAATGCTGAGTTGTAGATATGACTCAGTTCTTGACTACAAGCTTTCCATTTCCACTGCCTCACCAACTGGACTTCAAAGAAATAATTACTTGTGTTTCTTGCATATCCAGTTTAATCCAGCTTCCTATGAAATGGTGAATATGAAACAAAAAAAACCCATCTGAAATTAATGTGTGGACCTGCTCAAGAGATGGGTGTTCCCTGGAATTACCTGAAAAACATACTATAACTGTGTTACACAATGCAAATGCCTGATGCTTCTATTCACTGGGAAATTTAGGATGTGGCTGCCAAAGTTAAGGAACTTCAGATTGCAACCATGGCCATTTGTACAATAGAGAAAACTTGGCCTATCATAAGAAAGGTTGGAGACTTCAAGAGAAGCAATTTTGCAGAAACAACCAATGACAAAAGCTGATAATATTGCCAGGAATGGAAAAAATCTTATACAGAAAATCTTTCCCTCCAAAACAAATCCGCAGCATGCTAGTAAAACAACATGTACAAACAGGTGTCTTGGAGCTTCTGCAGACAGGTGACTCCAGCTTCACACCTGAATTCACAGTGCACATTACCAAGCCCCCAGGAGAAGAATCTCAACAATGACACAAAAGGAAATTGTATCTGTTTGTAGGTTCTGTTTGTAGGTTCTGTTTGTAGACAGTGACATTTCTTATTGCCAAAACACAGCCAGCCATCCTAAACCAGCCACCAGGAATCAGATTCTATAGCAACCTCTGAGGCAGCTGTTCCATCGCATTCTGTATGCAGTGCATGCAGCATGCAAACGCTCAGCAGGTTGGTATTGCTGAGGTTTCAGTTTTGGGGGAAGAAGCCAGCAACAGAAACCTCTACTGAAACCTGTCAACAAGATGTTTGGTTTTGCCAAGCCCACCCCCTCCACCCAATTTTCCTCCACATCCCCTGTATCTCCCTAATTCTAAGTCTCAAGGCCCTTTCACATCCTACGGAAGCTACCAGACTGACCTAGAAGCATGACTCAGCTGTAATTACATTAAATTCTAATCTAAGGGCTCATGCATTTCACAAGGCAGCCCAGCTTAACCCCTGCCTCCCATACACATGTACAGCAAGCACTCAATCTCAAGTGTGGCTCAATAGTACGTTCTGCAAACGCTGGGTGCAGTAATTCATATTTTTAGGCTGGTGTTTTTTGGAAAGCTACATTTAGTAAGTTGTAAAAAGATCTCTTCCCTTATTTCTATCTTGAGAAAGGATCCTAATTGGCCAGAACCAGTCATAAAAATTTAACCATGTTTCTGAAAACACGAGTGCCAAAGGGTAATGCATTGCTAATGGCTGCCAGTGGAATAAATAGCACTTCTGACGTCAAAACTTTGTTACACTCCAATAACTGGCTCACTTGGGGTTTCGGGTACAGCAAGTTACATGTCAGTTTTAAATAAAGTTACAAAAATAGAACACACGGTGAACCATATTGTCACTATGCAACTACATGACTTATGTCTAATAAAATGTTAACAAAGGTGATAGATAGCATAAAAATAGTCCCTCATAATATCCTCTTCGTTAGCTTTGAGAAGGCAAAACAAGGTGGCTACTATTTCTCTTTTGGTTTTCAAAACATATGGCTAAACCCAGAGTAAGCAAATTTGAGTGAAAGTGACAGTTTTTTTAAACATTTATAGTACCTTTACCCAGAAGACATCGAGTAAAATTCAAGTTGTAAAAATCTGCAGAGATAAATCTTGGATTCCCTTTCTAATAGACACACAAAGTAGCAAGTGGCTTTCCCTTTCATCTCCATTCACTCTATAGAGTTGTTAACAAACAACTCTCTTTACACAGAATTTTGTCTAAGATGCACAATCTGTCTGTTTACAGGATCCTTAATGCAGCCACCCAGATGGTGCACAGAACCTTGGAGCCTGTGTGGAGCTCAACATCGGAATCGTTCCAGCTATGCCTACATGCAAAGAGGTTTAGGTGTGCAAACTATGGCTGCATCCAGAGGGAAAGGAATGGACAATGTTCTTAAGGTAACACACATGACTATTACAAGAAAGATCTGGACGTGCTGGAACATGTCCAGAGAAGGGCAATGAGGATGCTCACCTCTCCTTGTGAGGACTGGCTAACACAGTTGCAGAAGAGAAGGCTCCGAGCAGACCTTATTGTGGCCTTCCAGTATCTGAAGAGGGCTACAAGAAAGCTGGTGGGGGACTTTTTTAGTATGTTGGGTAGTGATAGGACTAGGCAAAATTGATCCAAGCTAGAGGAGGAGAGATTTAGATTAGACATTAGGAAGAAGTTCTTCCCCATGAGGGTACTGAAACACTGGAACAGGTTGCCCATAGATGTGGTGGAAGCCCCATCCCTGGAAGTTTTTAAGGCCAGGCTGGATGTGGCTCTGAGCAACCTGATCTAGTAGAAAGTGTCCTTGCCCATGGCAGGGGGGGTGGAACGAGATGATCCTTGAGGTCCCTTCCAACCCTGACAATTCTGACTAGCCATGTAAGACTGATTTGAGAGCAGGTTCCCCAAACTTATCTAGG
The DNA here is from genome assembly GCF_026170545.1 of Melanerpes formicivorus. Taxonomy (NCBI): domain Eukaryota; kingdom Metazoa; phylum Chordata; class Aves; order Piciformes; family Picidae; genus Melanerpes; species Melanerpes formicivorus. The sequence goes on along the minus strand of NW_027142368.1, from coordinate 4,364,984 downwards.
GTCCCATGGATAAGACCAAACCATCCTGATCAAATGCTAGCATTAAGCATTACTTATCCTTTTCATTGTAAATGTACAATCTCACCAAAATATAACTGTAAATGACAACATTTTCCATTTCAGGATAACTGAAACGCTAAGCGGCTTACAAAGCAAAGGCTCCATCATGCCCAAAAATGAAGTTAAAAGAAAATATGCTGTTCTGCCAAAATTTTATGGTCACTTAATTGAGCACAGGCAGCATCTCACCGTTCTAGAGTGGAACTTGGTGTGACAACTGCATGAGACACAGCTGTGATGAGGACTTGGGAGGTAAAAGCAGTTCAGTTCTCTACTCTGTCACTTGGGTACAAAACATATACTATCCTGAGTATTGCTATGGAGGAGACCACAGGTACCCCAAGCCTTGTCCAGAGATCTGTCTCTAGAGATGTGCTTTTCAAAGACTGCCACATGGGAGTCATCTTCCTTTAGTCAGGTTATGAACTGCTGAAAACTGCTGTCTCGTAATTCTGTAGATGGTTCAAATATAGCTTACAAAGTGCTTATACTGAAGGTGGGAGTGGTAGCATACTCTGACTAGAAGTAAAAAAGACTTTTCCTGCCATTACTCCTCACAGAGGTCAGGGTCCATGGTGCCACCCTAATGGAGTAATAAAGCTGTTCCATTTTAGAAGAAATTCCTCCAAGATGGTCCTCTTCGCTTCAGCAGTCAGCTTGGGCAGAGCCTGTCAACTATTCATGTAGTGACTAATAAATCTCTTTCACTTGAATAGCAAGTCTTGTTCATCTCAAATCATTCCTGTCTTGAGCATCTCTTTAAGTATTCCTGGGAGAAGAGGCATTATTTCCACATCAGAGATCAGAATGTGAGCTAAGTAATTTAAATATTCGTACCATGCTCTCCATGTCTGCAAACAGACACAAAATCCTTTCCTTCACAGTTAAAGAAAAACGCTCAGGATGCTGCTGCAAGAAAACATGAAGCCAAAACAAATCCAGTTTGTCCGTGGCCCCTGCAGAACGTACCCATCTTTTGTTACGAAGTTTCAGAAGCTCAGTTTCAGACTCGCCAGATGTGATCATTTAAACACAGATTCAGGTAAGAATAAAATAACAACTCAAAATGATACCAACATTAGCATTTAACTCTTGTGCCTTTCACAAAGGCATTAGGACAGTTAGCACCAATCTGAACTGAAAAGAAAAAAGTCAGAGCCCCCAAAAATTCTTACATATTGATTGTCATGAGTGCCTAAGATGTGGCAAAAAATAGCTTACTACGTTCTCATTGCTGAGTTGTCTGCTCCATTTTCAGTATTGATCCTGAGTGGAAGAAGGGTACTGAAAGCAAAAATTGCCTACAAGTTCCTTTTAAATAGTAAATTATATCCTAGTACATATTGTAAGCATGGGATATTTTCACCTGCAGAGCAGCCCTAAATTTCCAGTAGGTTTTTCCCTTCAGTAAGTACTAGAAAATGCTATAAACAAACAAACAAACCAACCCCCCCACAAACACCAAAAAAGCAACAAGCAACAATTGCCCTATCAAAGGACAATTGAGTATGAACAGTAAATTTCTTTATAAAGATAGGGATATAAAGACTTTAATCCTCTCAGTAGAGGTGACTGTTTTACTTTGCATATTCAGCACACATGACTTTCTAATGTTGTTTTATTTCTGCCACTATTGACTAACAATTGCATTTTAAACAGGCCACACAGAAACACATCCAGGCAGGTTTTGAAAGTCTCCAAAGAAAGACTCCACAACCTCTCTGGGAAGCCTGCTCCAGTGTGCTCCTTCACCCTCACCATAAAGAAGGGTCTCATCATGTTGAGGTGGAACGTCCTGTCTTCTGTCTTGTACCTGTTATTCCTCATCATGGGCACCACCCAAAAGAGACTGGCGCCTTCATACCTTCCTGCTATAATGACTTCTACTCCAGCCTCCCCACCATGGCAGCGACACCTCTCAACTAGACTCTGCTGCTTAAGACCTCATCCAATCTGGCCTTGAACACCTCCAGGGAGGAGGCGGCATCCACAACCTCCCTGGGCAACCTGTACCAGAGTCTCACCACTCTTCTCCAAAAACTAGGACTAATATCCTCTTGAGTGGATGTTCTGGAGGAACAAAAAACAAACATGCAGCAACATTTGATAAGCTGTATAATCAGTGCATTAAATATAAAGAGGGAAGTTTAGGATCTACATAAAATTACAACAGGAAAATCATTAGCTGAATTGGTTCTTTGTATTCGTTAGAATAAAACAATTTGTTATGGTATCAAGTGCAACCAATAAAATAATACTTATTTTGACTTCTGTAATTTATTTTCTGTGTTCATCAGCATCAATTTCACCACAGGCTCCTGCTGTTTATTGTCCTGGTCGATTTTTAGCCCTTAGGTGACTTGTTAGCAAATGATTTGGAAATAAAAAGTGACGCAAAAAGCTGCGGAAACCCTTATTAATCGTTAACTCACTCTACCTTCAAGCCACCTGCAGTACCTCTTAAAGTTGATTATGGGACAGAAAGACGTCAGAAAGCCAAAACACTGAGAACATTCTGGTTATAGTTAAAGGGTGCACATTTTTTCATATAAAGCTCTACTGAAATTGTCATTCGAGCTTAAAAGATTCAGAGAGTTTGACTAAAGCACTTCAGGTGTGTTAAACCCGTAACAGGTTGTGACTGGATGCAGCACTGCAGCAGGGAAAAACAAAGGATCTGCTTTTTACAGCAACAGGGGCAAAGGTGCAGTTTTCAGGTCCCCATGAAATCAGTGGAATAAAAAAAAGAAATAATAATTAACAGTGCTCCCCTGGATTCAGACACAATGGCTCTTTCCCTTCCCAGACAGGCAGGTGGCACAGATCACTTAGAAGATGAATGGCCAATCTGCGTATCATTAGTAGAAAGAATTGGGTTCTGTTTTCTTGACCTGTATTTAAAAAGTTCCATTTCAGCAGGCTTTCACCAGGTCCAGTGGAGGGACACGAAAATAATCAGGGGTTTGGAGCACCTCTGCTGACAAGACAGGCTGAGGGAGCTGGGGCTGTTCAGCCTGGAAAAGAGGAGGCTCCAGGGAGACCTAATAGCAGCCTGCAAGCACCTGTAAAAGGGCCTACAAGAAGGATGGAAGAGAGACTGTTTACAAAGGCCTGTAGTAATAGGATGAGAAGCCATGGCTTCAAACTAGAGAAGAACAGATTTAGATTGAATTTCAGGAACAGGTTCTTTACTACAAGGGCAGTGGAACCCCAGAACAGGTGCCCATGGCTGGGGCCCCATTCCTGGAGATATTCAAAGTGAGGCTCAACAGGGCTCTGGGCAACCTGATCTAGTTGAGGATGTCCCTGCGGACTGCAGAGGGGAATTGGACTGGATGACATCCTGAGGTTACTTCCAACCCAGACCATCCTATGATTCTCATAATCACTGTAAGACTGTCTAGTTAACATCACCAATACTACATCTGCTGTCAAGACATGATATTTATATTATTTCTTATCAATCTGTGTGTGTCAAGTGTTAAGATCACTTCTACTCAAATACCGTTCAGTGGTGACAATGCCACAGGTAATTTCCATTCCAAGTTACATACTTTCCCCACAGAAATTCTCTGAATTCTCTCTACCCAAAGTTCTGCTGCTTGATCAAGTTAAGTTGCTGGATTTTTTCAGGCATCCAAATACAAAGCCAGCAATTAACTGTCTGGCTTCACTTTCAGTCCTTTGAATATTCTGCACAACACTTGGAACAGCTGAGTCACAAAGGCCAAAAACAAATTAAAATGCAAATGATGTTTATTATTATGACAAGAAAAAAATAAAATTATGTAGTCAGAGTAATTCATTTTTATAGCCTGTCACTTATGTGCATAGTCCTAATGTGTCTAAGATAGGAATAATAGTATCTGAAGTACAATGAGCTGATCAGAAAAATCATCTGAATCCCAAATAACTTCTCTATACATTCTTATGTATTTTATACTTAGGGTGTTCTGACAAGTGTTTTCATTTAGTAACCTTCTTGCCTTTTTATAAAATTGGAAGAAATAAAGTTAGGATCTGGAACCTATCATCTTTTGTTTTACTTACTTAGGAAAGGACAAGTCTGGCGTTAATACCAACAAGTGCTGACCTTCTCTCGGTAAGTGACAAGCACCTTTTGTCCATACATTTATATCATCTCCACCTTCACACGAAAGTGCTGGAATCTTCTACTGTCAAAAATTATAAGCTGTATACTGAGGTAAGAGACTTTTCCCTTTATTGTGTGATACAAGGAGGAATACTTCTATGCAATTTTTGTCCTCTTGTGCAGAATGCCTCAATGACTCCTATTGCAAATGTGAACAAAAATAAGCTAATCACACAGCTTTTGACAAACAGCAGGCTAATATCCTCTGTTGCTGACAGATATGAGGATACCAGCTTCTCAACAAGACAAAAAGATCTACAGACAACTAGCTGCTAGGTGTAAAAAACTTCAGGTTCTCTTCCCTTTCTCCCTCTCATTGGGAAAACAAAAAAAGGCAAAATCTTGAGTTTTGCTGTCATGGAAAAAAATAAATATACTGAAAAGAGTACTTTCTCACTTTCCTTTCAAAAATGCTCATTATTTTTATAAACACCAAACTGGTTTGTTATTATAACGAAAATATAGCCAGAACTCAATTGTTCAGCTACCAGAAAAAAAAAATTGCTTTAAATGTTTGTACAAGGCCTTTCTAAATTCTTTTGGCATTTATTTTTCTTAAACACTTCTAATTAGATTTTAAGTTCAACAAACAGAAAATGTTTTACATGCATTTTAGTAATTGAACGGTGATGAAAGTAATGTAAAAGTGTCCAAAGTCTCCTAAACACCTAGGAGAAACTCCCTCATCAAACCCAAAGGAAAAGCTAGTATCTCCTTTATGGATGATGTCAATTCAAAGATCATTTCAGCATCATAATTATTTACTTTAAAAACTAAAGACATCTGCTCCTTTTAAAAAAAAACAACCCTACAACCCAGATTAACCTTCACAGAACTGTCCTCAGAAACACTCTGTGTGTAAGAGCTGTAACATTAAACTTTAAAGATGTTCTGAGCGCTTTTATACCACACTGATAAAGGAATTCAAAAACCCCAAAACAATATAATGGGCATGTCTGAAATGACTGCTGGTTAAAGCAACACTTGGCATTGCATTCCTCATGAAGTGGAGCTAGGATGCACAGGCAATGTCCTTAAAAATAAACTGACAGTCTGGTCAGTCGTACTGAAAAGATATTCAAATCACCTACATTCAGCTCCATGTCCTTAACCATGGAGAATTCTTTGGTTTAGAAAAGACAGAAGGTCCCTCCCTCTTCCCTCTGGAAGAACAGTTAGGATTTTATAGTATTCCTAGAAACACTGATGAAAAACTGTAATGGAAGAAAACTGACATTCAGCAGAATATTTCTTCCTTTCTTGATAACTATCTGTGATCTATCAGCTGTATTTTCTCAGGATGGAATGTAATTAAGCTGCTTGGCCTAGAATTCCATTGTCTAAAGATGTCTAAGATGATGCAAATTCATGTGTAGATAACCATACTAACTGTCCTGACTTCACAATACCTCAAGGGTATGAAAAGGAACCAAGGGAAGCAGGAGTAAGTCACAGAAGCAGAATCACTTCCTGCTGCATCCAACTCATGCAATCTTCTCAAGCTTCAGGCTGACACCTGAAGACTGGTGGGCTTTTCAATCAGTATACTCAGATTTTTCATCTTCTTACATTACCACCTTCATGCCTTTCCCCTAGCAACATCTTGCTAATACTGAGCTACATATTGTTTTAAAAAACACTGGGATTTGTGCATCACTTCTCTTTCATCTCCTTTTCTACAGAGGCACTCTTTGCCTACCTGACCTTAAGTCATCCTACAGCTGAGGATGCTCAGAAGGTGTTCATACACCCATGACTACTCCCATCTGAAATATGCTCTGTTTGGGCTGAATGCATTCTGCTCATATGAACAGACATACAGAATGAATAGATCTAAGGTATTCTCTGGATTGTGCCCTATGTTATTTTCCATGGCTGATAAGATTATTAATATAGTTCTGTTTTTCAAATATCCTGTAAATGTCAACAGAACAGAAAAAAAGATGTTCTGTTTTCCCTAGAACCTCACAAAATAAATCCTGTATTCCCCAGAAGGTAGAACACTCAGCTGGCAGTTCCCTCCTTATTTAGAATCATAGAATCAGTAAGGTTGGAAGAGACCTCAAGGATCATCAAGTCCAATCTGTCACCCAAGACCTCATGACTACTAAATCATGGCACCAAGTGCCACATCCAATCCCATCTTGAACACCTCCAGGGATGGTGACTGCACCACCTCCATGGGCAGCACATTCCAACTTCTGGAGCACAATTCCTTACTCTGCTCAGAGAATGATAATGAACATATTGGCCCTTCTGCATAGGTTTCTCATGCTTAGAAGCCTGCAATGATGCTGGTTGATTGCCGTATTCCAGCCACCTCTCTAACCTCTCCCTTTCAGTGGGTGTGAAAGGGTTTACTTGTTATATTGCTACTGATTGAATTTTATCTTGTTCTCCTGGATTTTCAGCAGCAATTCCCAAGTTAGAGGCTTCCCCAGAAAGCACGTCAAAGGATTCCCACCCACACACTGAATATCTAACAGGGCCTGACCCATTTTCTCCTTATTAAAGCAGCACTACATACTTTAAATTTTAAAAATAATAAACACAGAGGCTAAATGAATGCAAGAATTGCAGTTGGAACTCTAGCCTCCTTGGATTTTAATTCTGACAAAATCACTACCAAGCAGCAAAGAGACATTTAAAATACAAACCTCAAATGTATTTTTCCTCAGTGTTCTCATTCAGTGACTTATTACACCAGCTGTCTTCTGGCTAAGTACAAGAGGAGCTTCATTTATTAGTTCTGTATATAGAAAAATCCCCTAATTTAGCCATGCTTGTCTCTTCCAACCATATCTTTGGGCATATTTCTGCAGCTTGAGGTTTAATAATCTTGTAACTCAGTGACTTAAGATACAGGATGCTTTAGAAATGAAGCCTCATAATGAGTAATGGTTGGAACTATATGATTTTATTACCAGTATGAACATTACCTAACCAAAATAAGCACTGGTAATTAACACCAAATATTTAGAACTGGAGGTTATTATGGTTAGGCTGGACTACTGCAAATGCTACTGCAAGACTCCTGATTTGTCATGCAGTTGACATTCTGGAATTTAACAACACCCCCAATTAACAGGTACAATATTCTAAGTAGAAACAAAATGACAACAGAAAATTCATTTGTTCCTGTTCAGATTCAATTTCCTATTGGAGTCACAGCTTCAGATGTAGGGGGAATCAAATTTTAATGGTCCAGGTTGCAAGATAGCCTTTTTCACCCCCTTGTTTTGTCTGCTCCAAATGAACTTCAACACTTCAACAAGTCAAGCAACCTCTCCTAATACAGCAATGTTAAAGAGAAGACCTGAAAAAACAACCCCCAAAGCAGAAGGCCAATGCTCTGACTGGGATATTTCTTGAACAAAGGAATAAGAACTTAGTATAAGTGAAAAAAGCTCTAAAATGTGCACTTAACAATTGTTCATTGAGTGCTGAATTTGCTCAAAGAAAATTGAAGCATGAGCTTTACACAGAAACAGTAGACTACTAAACTGTTTAATAGTTTCTGAAGCTAGTGGCAAAACATTTAGCAAACCCAATACTGAATCACAATTATTTTTAAGTACAGTTATTCATAAGCCATATTTAAATTAACTCCTTATTTAAAGGTGTATTATTCTATCTTTTTTTTGTGAAATATTTACCACAAAGTGTATACTTTTGTACTACTCTGCCACCAGAACCATCTCAAAGCAAGTAGAGCACGTGAGTCCTTAAAGACAAATTTAAATACAAGATTGGCTACTTGATGTATACCCCAAATTAACAGAGGACAGAATATGCATTTAAGTCCAAAAACCTCAGGGGAACTTGCATGCAAACCTTCAGAAATAAATTGAATTTGATCTCCTATTCAACAGGGTACATACACAGCACATAAAGCTGTTCTAAAATAAGCCATTAAAGCCAATAAGCCATTAAAAACTGCATATTAAAGCTATCAAAAGATACCAGAGTGTGTATATAATAGCACAGCATCAACTTTATCTCAATCACATTTCAGACAGGAGTAGACAACTTACGGGTAGGATTCTGCAAGCTGCTGAGCTATTTGATAAGCTGTGGGGTCCCTGTCTAGTGCATAAACTGTGATGGCGCTGGCCTTCTGGAGAAGAGCTGTGGTGTGACCTCCGGCTCCAAACGTCATATCAAGGAATCGCTGTTGAGGGAAAAAGACAACACCTTTACCTTAGGACAGCCACAGAATCACAGAGTAACAGAATGGTAGGGGTTGGAAGGGACCCAGGAAATCATCTAGTCCAATCCCCCTGCCAAAGCAGGATCACCTAGTGCAGGTTGCGCAGGAACGCAGACATGTTTTGAAAGTCTCCAGAGAAGACTCCACAACCTCTCTGGGCAGCCTGTTCCAGTGCCTCATCATGCTCACCATAAAGAAGTGTCTCCTCATGTTGAAGTGGAACCTCCTGTGCTCTAGCTTGTACCCCTTGTTCCTTGTCCTATCACTGGGCACCACCCAAAAGAGACTGCCACCTTCATCCTGATGCCCACCCCTCAGATTCTGCATTCAAAGCTTCTTTTGCTCATCTTACTCATATGCTGGAGGGAGAAGTAGCATTGACTATAGTCACAATGTCCTTTTGGACACATTTTCCTGTTTTGTGCAGAACTGCAATCATGTCAGAGTAATGTATTTAGAGGTTGTGACCTCTCCCCAACAAACCTTCCAGAACAAAAGGACAATCATTTGGTACAACCAACTGCAGCTTTGGACTCCTGGCATTTCCTTACAATCTGAATTTAGAGGAAAGCCAATTGTTTGACAGCTTTGTTTGGACTTGCTCAATTTCATGGATACAAAGATATACAAGACGTGGGACTAGAGGAAGCAATCAGCACCATCTGCTTGGTAAAGAACATGTCTGAAAGGAAGACTGATGTATTGTCTATCAATTAAAAAAATGACACTCTCCTAGTTTTATACCACAGATCAAAGTGTGATGGCAGCACAGGCACATATATGCTGACTGAGGTTTACCTAGCTAGCACAAAACCAGAAGTTTTCAAGACACAGTACCATTGATTTTGGGTTCACTGTGCAGGGACAATGATATGTATTTAGGTTATTAAAATAGACACTGAAGCACAACCCTGTCCTATCTTCTCTACCATCATTACAGAATAGCACACAGAATAGCAAAAGGAATACCCACCTTAACTGCAATTCTGCTTTAACTGTTGATGTGACATACTCTATACATATAGCTACACCCTTGATAAACAATATTTCCTTGCTTCAGAATAGAACAAAATAGAATAGGAGCAGAACCAAACCAAAGCATTGGAAAAGACCTTCGAGATGATCAAATCCAACCTATTATCCAACACTATCTAATCAACTAAACCATGGCACCAAACGCCCCATCCAGTCTCTTCCTAAACAATACTCACTGCCCATAAATATATGTCATATCTGGGTGGATGATTTTTAGCAACGCAGGCAGACACAGCATCCTCTCCAGTCTTCTGGACTAAAAATGACAACACATTCAAGGAACCTGGAATGCACTCTAAAATATACATAGATACAGATTTAGCACCAAGGTAAAACTGAGCACTGAAATCCCTAAGCAATTCCCTCAGAACTCAAAGTTCCTGAAAACAAGTGTAGAATTCACATTCCTGCAATCAAAAACTCACTGTTGAGCAGAGAACCTCTCTTATGATAAAGGGGCCATTCAGTTTGAGGCTTTTTAGCACTTGACTGTTATTTGTACTATCCTTATAAAAATCCTGCCCTGGCTATTGAGTGGGACGTCAGACTAATTACAAAATACTGTATTCTCTCTCTTAAAGGAAAATTACTAATATTAAAGTGTTACATGGATGGATAACCTTTGAACTGCACAGATCCATATGCCTAAACCAGCAAGCAAGAACTCAAACAGATGCCTTGTTCCACTCCAAAGCAATACTTTGCAACCAGAACCTAAAGAAAGTAAGCAACACCTTCAGTTAAACACAACCACTTTGGAGCATTTATCTGACTTGAAGTTAATCACTATACTACACTGCTTCATAACATGTTTTTTATATACTCCATTCATCTTTCATGCCTGAAATAAAAGAAAGATGCTTCAGGTTTTTTTTTTTCCTTCCTCTTTCTCTCTTGCCTAGTAGTTTTTAATCAAATAAAATTAAATGACATTTTATCCTCCTGGTCCTATAAATACCGGAAAAGATTATTACACGAATTCCTCTTGCAGTGACTCACCATTCCATTGTTAAGTTATGATACCCCATCAGAGTTCCCCCTGGGAATTTTATAATCAGTTTATGACTGTATGTTTTAGAAATCATTTGGCTCTTTCATGACATACGGATAGCAACAAACAAAAACTTTACAGCCTTCATTTTACAACTGGCTCTAAAATAGTTATAGAGTTACAAAGAGTTCATCTTCCTCATTTTTGTATACAGGACTTTTTGTATACACTGACAAGCTATCTCCTAATAAATAGCTTTCAAGCACTTCATTTCACTATGACTGAAGTAACCTGTAATTCTACTTATCATCATGTTCCATCATCTAACGAAGTTTACTCCAGAATACCCCACAGCCTTTGCAGTTACCTACTACCTGCATCCCAAATGCTTCACAAATTAAGCAGTGCTCATCTCCTCACTAATCTGTGCCACAGAGCACTTTGGTGAAGGCCCCATTCTAACAGTCATTGTATTAAAGCCAGGCAGGGAGCTGATTTTGCTCAGCAGTTAAACACATGTGGACATGGCACTTCGGGACACAGTAGTCTTAGGCTGACAGTTGGGACTCGATCCTGAGAGAGACTGGGGTTGCTTAGCCTGGAAAAGAGGAGGCTCAGGGGAGACCTTATTGCTGTCTACAACTACCTGAAGGGAGGTTGTAGCCAGGCAGGGGTTGGTCTCTTCTCCCAGGCGACCACCGACAGAACAAGTGGGGACAGTCTCAAGCTGCACCAGGGGAGGTTTAGCCTGGATGTTAGGAAGAAGTTCTTCATAGAAAGAGAGATTGGCCATTGCAATGTTCTGCCCAGGGAGGTGGTGGAGTCACCAGTCACTGGAGGTGTTAAAGAGGAAACTGGATGAGGCACGTAGTGCCATGGTTTAGTTGATAAGATGGTGTTAGGTGACACGTTAGACTTGATGATCCTGAAGGTATTTTCCAACCTGGTTAATTCTATTCTATCTTAGAGGTCTTACCCAGCCCAAACCACTCTGACTCTGATTATTTTTTATTTACTGTGTAATATTACAGACCTTCCATAAAAATGAAACTCACACATGAGATTCCTAAGTTTTCTCACTTTTAATTTCTAGTCTCTTTCTTTCTTAAAGGCAAGAACTTTGCATTCTTAATATAACTTGATCCTTTAGATGTTCAACTTTATTTTTCTCTACTAACCTTCATTCCTTCCAGCACTTCATGGTGATCAGCTGTTCTTTCACAAAATATTTTTTCATTTTTCTTGCAGCCCTGACACAGTCTCAAAGAGGATTTGGCAAACTGTCCAAGACAGTAATACTAAGTTGGAATACAGTATACGAAGGACTACACCAAGGAGTCTCCTGTTTGGCTGTCAATACTTCATGAGCAATCTCTCTCTTTTCCATCACTGACCATATGACAGAATTCTGCTGTTTACCTTTTTACTCTAGACAAACTGCATCTCGCCTTGTTCACACTCAAACAATGCCAAAAGACTGTTATTATGCTGTGACTACCTAGTATGCTATGACTACCTCTGTGGCTCTTTCCAGCAGGTATCATTAAGTTCTTCTAAAACAGAGAGACCATTCCCCCCGCCCCCGCAAAGAAAATGACCTTGCACTGCAGAAATATTTTCTTCAACTGCCAATCTTGTTTATCCTTATTTTTCTAAGGATAAACCCCCAAAAAATCCTATATTGCTAATGACCATCTTCTCTGCCTCCAGCAAGTGTTAGCGCACGAATGTTTTGACCCCAAGTTCACTGACTTCAAAACCAAAGAAAAACCCCCCAGAAATGCACAAGGAAAAAAACAAACACACACAAAAACCAAAACAATGACAAAAATCAACTTTCCAGGGAAAGTGCAGCTCTTTCCCCTAGCCCTCTGCTTCACACTTCCTCTGAAGACTTCAGGGACAACCATAAAATTAGTCCTCTCTTTTACTCTTGTATCATATTGTTGGCATTTTTCCCTTCTTGTCCAAAGAAGTTTTTCTGTGAGTGGCAGTCATTCAAGTCTAGCAGGATAACATACTGAGCAGAACATTTCACAGTACCTTTAGAGTACATCTGTTGAAGTATCCTCCTCACAAATTAAATGCTCATAAGACCCATCAAACACTGTATGAGCAAATTACTTAGGAGGTAATGAAGAGAGCCATCATGTCAGTCAAACAGAATAGTAGGCAAGTCATGGCTAGACAAGCTGATACTACATATTCTGGTTTGTACAGTAAGAGCACTAGTTAGAGTACCATCACTGGAGGACTATAAGAAGAGATTGGATGAGGCACTGGGTGCGATGGTTTAGTTGATTAGATGGTTTTGGGTGATAGGTTGGACTCGATCTCGAAGGTCTTTTCCAACCTGGTTAATTCTATTCTATTCTATTGTACATATATTACAATGCATGACCTCTATTCAACATACAAGTAACTCAACTTTGTCACTTCACAGAATAGCAGGGGTTGGAAGGGACACCCAAAGATCATTGAGTCCAACCCAACTGCCATCTCCAGAGAAGGAGACTCCAACCACAACTTCTCTGGGCAGCCTGTTTCAGTGCTTCATCACTCTCACTGTAAAGAAGTTCTTACTTGCAACAATATATGCATCAAAAATGGTTCAGATGTAGTTTTAAGAGGAAAATGTTACACACTAGTAAGCCAACAGTAAGCCTCATTTAGCCAATAGGAAGGACATACTTACTGACATGCAAAAATCCAAGAGAAGATTAGTGCTGTTTTCAGAATAGAAAACAATATGAAAAGCTTAAAATATGAGAACAAAAATTAACTTGGAAAAACGACACACTTTGATAGTACCACATCAATATTATATATCAACAGTTTAACAGTGACACATGCTTGATGAAAGATTTTCCACCCAAAACTGGGCTTCAAAAGTGATAAACCTTTCTTGTCAGAGGTAGAGAAGGGAAATATATTCTCAATCCCTGCTGCCATAGCTGGGACAGTCCCAGTCCCACCAGTCCCTCACCCTCCATGTTCCAACTTCCAGAAGAACAACAAGGAGTTAGAAAGAGTAAGAATTAGAGAATTAGAGAAATGGGCTGCATCAGGAGAAGTGTGGCTAGCAGGTCGAGGGAGGTGATCCTCCCCCTCTACTCAGCCCTGGTGAGACCCCACCTGGAGTACTGTGTCCAGTTCTGGAGCCCCTATTACAAGAGGGATGTGGAGGTGCTGGAGCGTGTCCAGAGAAGGGCCACAAGGATGATCAGAGGGCTGGAGCACCTCTCCTATGAGGACAGACTGAAGGAGTTGGGGCTGTTCAGTCTGCAGAAGAGAAGGCTCCGACGTGACCTAATTGTGGCCTTCCAGTATCTGAAGGGGGCCTACAGGAAGGCTGGGGAAGGACTTCTCAGGATCTCAGGTAGTGACAGGACTAGGGGGAATGGAATGAAGCTGGAGGTGGGGAGATTCAGGCTAGATGTGAGGAGGAGGTTCTTCACCATGAGTGGTGAAACCCTGGAATGTGTTGTCCAGGGAGGTAGTCGAGGCCCCGTCCCTGGAGGTGTTTAAGAGCAGGCTGGATGAGGTTCTGGCCAGCCTGATCTAGTGTGGGGTGTCCCTGCCCATGGCAGGGGGGTTGGAACTAGATGATCTGTGTGGTCCCTTCCAACCCTGAATGAAACTATGAAACTATGAATTAGTATCTTCTCAGTGCTTGCATAAGGTATTTGTTTTGAAAGTACATGTCCCAGGCTTGAAACAAACAAAAAAACCCCAACACACCAGAATATTGATTCATTCGAAACAAACTCTGTAAAGAGATAGGGAAAAAACAACTACCCAGCATGCAATCTACCCTGCCTAACTTTGCAGCTCATGAGAAGAAAAAAAGCCTGGCATCTACTGCTTGAAGAAAAAGACTCTTTCATGCAATTGAGACAAATATCAAATTAATTTTGTTTCACATATTGCTCCTCTGGATATTCTAACAAAAGGAAGTTCCCAAACAGTTATGAGATGAGAGTAATGGCACATTTTTATGCTACTACAGCCACCATTCACCAGTGTATTCCAAGCCAATCATGACTAGGTCACAGCACTAGTCTTGCAGGATCACAGGATGTTAGGGGTTGGAAGGGACCTCTGATGACCATCAAGTCCAACCCCTCTGCCAGAGCAGGACCATACAATCTAGCACAGGTTGCACAGGAACACATCCAGATGGGGCTTGAAAGTCTCCAGAGAAAGAGACTCCACAACCTCTCTGGGTAGCCGCTTCCAGTGCTGTGACCCTTACATTAAAGTTCTTCCTCATATTGAGGTGGAACTTCCTATTCTGCAGTTTACATCCACTGCCTCTTGTCGTATCACAGGGCACCTTCCTTCTGGACACCCAGCCCTCATATTTATAGACATTTATTAGATCCCCTCTCAGTCTTCTCCTGTCCAGACTGAAAAGCCCCAGGGCTCTCCCCCTTTCTGCGTAAGGCAGTGCTCCAGTCCCTTAATCATCTTTGTAGCCCTCTGTTGGACTCTCAAGTAGATCCTGGTCACTCTTGAAGTGGGAAGCCCAGAACTGGACACAACACTCCAGGCAGGGCCTCACCAGGGCAGAGTTCCCTAATGTTTCAGGGTAGGTTTCCCTGGTATTTCTTAGTGGGATGACAAGCCACCATGTGTCACAACAGGACAGTTTCCATAACTGAAATGAGTGCTAGTGGGTTCTGTAAATGCAAAGGTCAAGCTTCTTGTACACTTGGACTTTAAATTGAGATGTTTGTTAAGGCTAACAATAAATAATTTATTATTGCATTGCCAAGCTCTGCTGGTAGGTACCTAAATACTTACTCTGATTTTATTTGTATCTATTCCATTGCTATGTGGGGGGAAAAAGAAGTAAAATAAATAAATCCCAAGAACAGAAAAGTAATATCATAAACAAAATAATCAACACATTGCAAGATGCATTTTGCTTCTTCATTCTCCTGGTGTTTTTGTGATGAGTCATGTTCTCTGAACTTGTCTGAATTTCCTTGTTATTCACAACAGAAATTGTTCATTGTCACAACACAACTTGTTTTCCACTCTGCTTTATTTTTCAACTATCAGCTCTAAGCACATTAAAGTATAAATATAACTGACCTCTTGTTCAAGCATCTTGAATTTACCACAGCTTACCATTTTAATACACTGAACTATTTCATAAACACGTAAGGAGAGTAACAAACTGAGTTGAAGTGGGGAGCAGAGACAAGGAATTCTATAGGAATCTTTTCTTGGCTGTGATGTTTTCTTTCAAGAAATAGCCAGTCTGCTGGATGCTTTCAGGGCCACATTTTTCACCACTGATCACTGCAAAGGTATGAATTGAGACCTTTTCCAAAAATAATTACTAGAATAAATGCTTGAGGCGAGAGGCCTCAAGCACAAGCCCTACAAGGAGAGACTGATGGAACTGGGGGTGTTTAGCCCGAAGAAGAGGAGGCTCAGGGGAGACCTTCTTGCTGTCTACAACTACCTGAAGGGAGGTTGTAGCCAGATGGGGGTTGGGCTCTTCTCCCAGGCAACCAGCACCAGAACAAGAAGACACAGTCTCAAGCTGTGCCAGGGGAAGTTTAGGCTGGAGGTGAGGAGAAAGTTCTTCACAGAGAGAGTTGTTAGCCATTGGAATGGGCTGCCCAGGGAGGTGGTGGAGTCACCGTCCCTGGAGGTGTTCAAGAGGGGATTGGACGTGGCACTTGGTGCCATGGTTTAGTTATGAGGTCTGTGGTGACAGGTTGGACTTGATGATCTTTGAGGTCTCTTCCAACCTTATTGATTCTATGATGCTATTCTATGATTCTATAATAAATGCTTCTTAAAGCAATTACTGTTTGTATGCATATTTTAAGGTTCACAGTGGGGAAAATGCAAGAGTCTCTCCCAGTTCTGTACTCTTTTGCCTTCCCTTCTGCAAAGCTCAAAATCCACCAGCTCAAAATTAAAAATTAATGCACAGTGCTGACCTTTGTTAATACCAACCTCCAGAAGTGATAGTTTCAATAAACAGAGTCAGAAAATTAATCAGAAGTACAAATCTAAAAAGTGATGCTGAGGAAGGAAAAAAATACACCCAGACTTCAATGTATTTCCCTCCAAGCTTCTAAAAGTAGAGATACTGTTAAACCACAACACAAAGTAAATACTATGGAGGAAGATGGTGATCCAAAGAGACTTCAAATTGCTTCCCAGCCAACAGGCTGCAATGAGAATGCCCAAGATCCCAGAACACACAGAATCACAGAATGTTAAGAGGTTGAAGGAAACCTCAAAAGATCACAGAGTCCAACACCCCTGCCAGAACAGCATCACCAAGAGCAAGTCACACAGGAAAGCATCCAGGCAGGTTTTTAATGTCTCCAGAGAAGGAGACTCTTCAACCTCTCTAGGCAGCCTGTTCCAGGGCTATGTCACCCTCATATGGAAAGTGTTCCTTATGTTCACGTGGAACCTCCTCAGCTCCAGCTTGCAGCCATTGCCCCTTATCCTGTCACTGGACATCACTGAGCAGAGACTAGCTCCATCCTGCCATCACTGCCTTTCACATCTTTAGAAACATGAATGAGGTCATCCCTCAGACTCCTCCGAGCTGAAGAGTCCCAGCTCCCTCAGCCTTTCCTTGTAAGGCTCCACTCTCTTCATGACTTCTGTGTCTCTGCACTGGACTTTTTCAAGTTCCCTAAGGTCCCTCTTGAACTGAGGGGCTCAAAACTGGATACAAATGGGTTTCTTTTAGGAGACAGTGGTCAACACCTCCATAAGGCACCCTTCCCCAAACCACAGCTTGCTCCATATCCACCCTCTCTACACAAAAGCATAGTGAATGTTGATTGGTATGTACAGAGAAAGGAAAGGGAACCTCTGGGTGCAAACATCTCAGACTGTCCATGAGAATACAGCTAGTGCACACATAACTACACATACATACACCAATTGCTAACAGCAGGTAAAACTACCATTTAAAAAAAAAAAAAGAAAAAAATAAATACAGCATTTAATGGAACAAATGCATTAATTTTAGAAGTCTTCTCCCTCCTAGCTAATAGTAGTAATTGATTAGAACCAATAAATATGGCTTATCCTAGTCTAACTCATCTTCTGAATTTCAATAGAAGACCAATTACAACTTCAGTGTACAAGCAATATTTTTCACCCCAAAATACATTTGGTCAATATGAGAGAAGGCAGAAGAAAAGGCTCTGCTTCTGTGAAATCTATAACACCTACCAGAATTCAGTTACAAACATTCCATTTAGGCCTTTTCATCAACTATTCCAACAATCTTTGAGGTACAGTTAAAAAGAATCAGTGCTTGTTGAGGTTTTTCTTCAATTCCACTTCTTTCTTACCTCACAAAAATGCTTTACAATATGGCATCACTGCAGACAGCAGAAAAGTATGAATTTATGGGCACTAGAATTCAAGTGCCTTAATTCTAGGTTAAGTGTCTAAATGGACTGAGAAACAAAAAAATAGGGGGTAAAAAAAGGCAAACCTATCCTAATTGAAATAAACTCCCCATGCTGCAACACACAGCAATATACTACATGACTATTTTAGGAACAGAAAATATTCTTTCCTTTTCTATCACCCTTTTTCATTTACAGGAGATACAAAGATCAGAGGGCCTTGACAGATAACCTTCCACATTGGTACAGACATGCTAATGAACAGTTAAAAAAATGCTATTGAGTAATCTTATGGAAGACATAGCAATGACAAAATTAGCTAAGCCAATAAAAGTATACCAACACATTTGGTCCAAATGCACAACCACCTCCAAATACTGAAGTTAAGGCACTTGTTTCATGAACATTGATCTGCATTCTACGCTGTACCATGAAAATTAATTCAGCTAGCAGTAGCTGATCAGTTATGTACCATGCTGCTCTATAAAGTCAGTTTGCCCCAGTGCTTCATCATGGCCAGGAGTTAGTTTCACATAAACCAGGTAGGCTATTCCTGAGAAAAACACAATTTCAAGTATTCTCACATTACTCGTTACAGAATGTGGGTTTTAATCAACAGAAAAGATAATTATTCTGAGCTGACATTATGCCCCAATTCAGATGTGTTCCTAAGAAGCTCAATGAGTGGAAAAACCTGCTCTGGGCAGCAAGTGTTAGAACAAAGAGGGTAAAAAAAAACCTGGGTTTCTATCTGATTCAAATCTCATTTACTGCTGAAATTGTTCACCAACACAAGAACATGACAGCAGATTTCTTCCATCTTCTTTCTCCATGTCACCTCCTAAGCATGTACAATTCAAGCCTACTGCTGCCCAAGGGAACCTTAGAGCTGCCTTCCAACACCTGAACAAATCCTACAGGAATGCTGGAGAGGGACTTTTGATAACAGTGTCTAGAGACAGGACAAAAGAGAATGGTTTTAAAGCTGAGGGAAAGCAGGTTTATACTGGATCTTAGGAAGAATTTCTTCAGGATGAGGGTGGAATGGGTTGCCCAGGGAGGCTAGGGATGCATCCTCCCTGGGGTGTTTAAGGCCAGGTTGGGTAAGGTTGAGGGGTGTCCCTGCCCATGGCAAAGGGGAGGCTGGACTAGATAGATGATCTCTAAGATCCCTTCCAGCCTAAGCCATTCTATGAAGATTCTATGGTTATCAGTATTTCCACAAACCTCTGACTTTGAATCAAATTATGGCAGAACAGATTATCCCAGAGAGCTCTCAGAAGACAATAATTCTGCAAGGCTTGTTTTGAAATGCTGAATAAAGAGAGCAAAATGGCAAGGCAACCATATTTTTCCAGTATTTATGTACGTTACAGGAAAACATCCACATTTCTCCTGAACACTTATCACATGTTCAACAATGACACTTCTTACAGCCTTTAATCTACTAGATATATCTTGCAAATATATTTTATATAAAAGCAGACAACTACAGTGTCCCCGTCTTTCCCATGTGGACTGCAACCTCTCTCAAGGGGATTGAGTCCATCATCAGTAAGTTTGCAAATGACACAAAGCAACAGGCAGGTGTTGATGTGTTAGAGGGTAAGATAGCTCTGCAGAGAGACCTTGACAGGCTGGACAGAGGGGCAGAGTCCAACGGCATGAGATTTAACAAGTGCCAGGTCCTACACATTGGCCACAACAACCCCGTGCAGTGCTACAGGCTGGGGTGAGAATGGCTGGAGAGTGGCCAGGCAGAAGGGGACCTGGGGGTGCTGGTTGATAGTAGGCTGAACATGAGCCAGCAGTGTGCTCTAGTGGCCAAGAAGGCCAATGGCATCCTGGTCTGTATCAGAAACAGTGTGGCTAGCAGGAGCAGGGAGGTCATTGTGCCCTGTACTCAGCACTGGTTAGGCCACATCCTTGAGTCCTGTGTCCAGTTCTGGGCCCACAGTCTCAAGCTGCACCAGGGGAGGTTTAAGCTGGGTTTAGGAAGAAGTTCTTCACAGAAAGAGTGATCGGCCATTGGAATGGGCTGCTCAGGGAGGTGGTGGAGTCACCATCACTGGAGGTGTTTAGGAAGAGACTGGATGGGGTGCTTGGTGCCATGGTTTAGTTGATTAGATGGTTTTGGATGATAGGTTGGACTCGATCTCAAAGGTCTTTTCCAACCTGGTTAATTCTATTTTATTCCATTCAAAGAAATTAAGACTGGCTTTTGCAAAGTGCAGCAAAACTTCTAAGGTGAGTTTACAAGACATTATTTGAGGTACATAGAGAAAATCTTTGTTCTGCAGCTCATCACTTTTGAATCCACACATCAACATCTGTTGAAGTAGTTTTCACAGATCATGCTTATGACAAAATATAATGGAAAAGACAAATTTAAGACTGTTAACACACATCCAGAAAATGATAATAACCACCAGGAAGTGAAACTTCAATTTTGCAAGAATTTAAAAGACACTACTAAGGTCTAACTTTGTCAGAGACAAAAAGGAAACAATTTGAAATCTCTCGGCAGAGAGTGTATCTCAGGTATTACTTTGCATTTCCAGTTATTCTGACACTGAACTGTGACCAAATTATGATGTGCAGCAAACACAAGAATACCATTCAAAAGGAACTTTGAACCATTTCCCTTAGGTCACTGGCTTCAATATCAAAACTAAAAGGGCTTCTTTAACAACATAATTTAAACTAACACAAACCCCAAACGAAAGAAAACCCCAAACCTATTAATTGCAGTGCCAGTGCCCAGTCACACACGGGTAAAGTCACTTACACCAGCTCAGTTACACAGAACAATCCAAAATGTCGGTGTTGACTTTGGAACATCTTATTATGGTAACAAACAATCTATTTGAAAGAGACTAATGGAAGTAGGATCACTTTTCGTCTGAAAGACATATGGAGTCTTTTTCCTGTCAACTGAAGTTCATGGCTGGACTCAATTTACAACTCTGGTCACACCAACATGCTTAAAAACCTACAGGGTGTCGAAATCTCACAAGTGTGCCCATTAGATGACTACAGAACTTTTGTAACATTAGAAATAATAATTATTGGTAATCATCTTTCAGGTAATTGTACCATTATATGAAAACAACAATATCAATAGATGTTCAACTTGGGGTTGAGCATACCATAACAATTTAAAACCCCACAATAAAAACCACTCAAAAAAAACCAACCCAACAAAACAACCAAACCAATGCACATGGCATTCTGCAGAAGCAAAAAAACCCCAATCCTTTAAAATTTATGCCATTTTATTGCTCACCTTTGGCTGAATTATAAATATAAGATCAAACATTGTACCAATTCAGCTACATCATGAAAGAAAGGTTTTGTTAGGAAAAGTAACTTACCTTCAACATCATAAAAACCTGAACTCTTTAAACAGGGTTTTATTTCATATAATAACATTCCATATTACAGCATTTCAATATAATATCATTTCATATAGTAACATTTCATGTACTATTTCATATAATAGTCCCTACTGACTAATGGATTTTTTTAATTATACCTTTTCAAATACATGATTCTTCTACTAGGGGAAGTCAAAAGGCAGTGATCTGAGAATAATCTTCCATTTGTTTTTAACATTATTCATGCAATGAGCTTATTAACATTCTTTCCAATAACCAATTCAGCAAATTCTCTTCTTTCTTTCTCGATAATGACATTCTCTGTAACTCATATCTGAACATATTAAAAATAGGTTTCTGAAACTCATCCTCCAAAAGCTTTAATTATACATGCAGAAACCCAAAGTAACATGACATTTGTGATTTTAAGAAGGGCTAGCCAGCAAACATCAAGAAGCACTGTTTTCTATAAACTACATAACAGAAGTTCCATTTCACAAATTTTCAGGAAACAAACAAAAACCTTCCAATCCTAATATTCCATACACTCCCTCCCCAGACAAATCCACACCACTATGGTGTTGGATAAAACTGCAAACACATGGGGCACGTTTAAACATTCAGAACAATGTTACCATATCATTGAAGCCTTTGCCATAATATACATACAGAAAAGACCATGATGTTTGCCCTACCATTTCTCTTTTCTATATACTGCAATTCTACCAAATTGAAGCAATTTGGGGGGGGGGGGGGGGGGGGGGTTTCTTTTTTAACACACCGTTCTCTCCATGGAATTAAGCAGAAGGAAATCAGTATGACTAACAGAATTAATTCTGTTTAGGAAAAGGGGGCTCAGGCCAGTCACTTGTGGTGTCCCCCAGGGATTAGTTCTGAGCCCCATCCTGTTTAATATCTTTATTGATGATCTGGATGAGGGGATTGAGTCAGTCATCAGTAAATTTGAAGATGATACCAAGTTGGGAGTAGATGTTGATCAGTTAGAGAGTGGAAGGGCTCTCCAGAGGGACCTTCACTGGGTGGACAGATGGGCAGAGTCCAACACGATGACATGCGACAACTCCAAGTGCCAGGTGCTGCAATTTGGCCACAACAACCTCATGCAGTACTACAAGCTGGGGTCAGAGGGACTGGAGAGCAGCCAAACAGAAAGGGGCCTGGGGGTGCGGATTGACAGCTGGTGGAACATTAGCCAGCAGTGTGCCCAGGTGGCCAAAAAGGCCAATGGCATCCTGACCTGCATCAAGAACAGTCTGGCCAGCAGGAGCAGGGAAGTCATTGTGCCCCTGCACTCAGCACTGGTTAGGCCACACCTTGAGTCCTGTGTCCAGTTCTGGGCCCCTCAGTTTAGGAAGGACATTGAGACACTTGAATGTGTCCAGAGAAGGGCAACAAGGCTGGGGAGAGGCCTTGAGCACAAGCCCTACAAGGAGAGGCTGAGAAAGCTGGGGTTGTTTAGCCTGGAGAAGAGGAGGCTCAGGAGTGACCTTATTGCTGTCTACAATTATGTGAAAGGAGGTTGTAGCCAGGAGGGGGTTGGTCTCTTCTCCCAGGCAACCAGCACCAGAATAAGAGGACACAGTCTCAAGCTGCAGCAGGGAAGGTTTAGGCTGGTGGTGAGGAGAAAGTTCTTCACAGAGAGAGTTGTTAGCTGTTGGAATGGGCTGTCCAGGGAGGTGGTGGAGTCCCCATCCCTGGAAGTGTTCAAGAGGGGATTGGATGTGGCACTTGGTGCCATGGTTTAGTAGTCATGAGGTCTTGGATGACAGGTTGGACTTGATGATCTTCAAGGTCTCTTCCAACATTATTAATTCTATGATACAGCCTATAGCTATTTCTCCTTCACTTCTATAGAAGTAAAACTGTTTGCAAAGCAAAATCAGGTTATTTATACTCAACAGGCTCAATGCATAACGTTGTCCTTCAGCTCCACTGCATTACCTATCTTTCCTCACACACAGTAGCACTTTAGAACTGTGGGCTTGGGGCATGTTCATTAAAACACGACACAGTGTCAGCTTTTCTTTTTGATACCAGTGAACCCAGGCTGCATTAGTGCAGCTCTAGGATCAGCACTTCACTGAAAAGGTCACACCTGCCGACTATTTGCTTCCTGCTCAGGATATGAGCAGCTCAGTACAATGCTGGAATGGGATGCAGTGCACAGAGCTGCCAAGGTAGCTTGTAATTTAGATGCTTTTCTATTTGCAGATGGTTGGGTCAATGAGTAGAACAAATTATTAGAAGCAAATTTTGAGCAACTGTGCAATAGGTTCATACTCTTATCACATCAGTTCCTATCAAGCAGCATTTGTTTCCCTAACACAGTCAGGTCAAACACCATCATAGAATTAGTAAGGTTGGAAAGGACCTCAAGGATATCCTCATAACATCACCTTTAGAACCTGCAAGAAGGTAGACCAAGTGTTATAGAAAGGGAGATTCTACTTCATAGCACAGACCAGTGCCAAGGATGCATGGTGAAGTCTGTAGCAATAAAACACTGTGCTGTAGACTAGCAGAATCTTAGAGCCAAATCAATTCTGCTATCTCCAAATGTTGGTTGAAGTCCCGTATCTTGCACTGGATGCTAATTATGTCTGCTAGTATTGTGACTTATTAAAATATTGGGCATGGACACTAGATCAGCCTGGCCAGAGCCTCAGCCAGCCTGGTCTTAAACACCTCCAGGGACAGGGCCCCAACCACCTCCCTGGACAACACATTCCAGGGCTTCACCACTCTCATGATGAAGAACCTCCTCCTCACATCCAGCCTGAATCTCCCCACCTCCAGCTTCATTCCATTCCCCCTAGTCCTATCACTACCTAATATCCTGAGAAGTCCCTCCCCAGCATTCTTGTAGGCCCCCTTCAGATACTGAAAGGCATAAATATCACAACAAATCATGCCCTAGGATTAGACCATCAGGTTTGTTTACACTGCTTTTTTTGAAACAGAGGCAACTGTGCCGGCTCAAACACCTATTTCACAGCACAATATTATTTGCAGTATGTCCACAACAGCACCAGTAAAGTTTATCCTTACAATTCACAAATGTAGTTATAAAGAGCAGCCAGCTTCGGTACACTCAAGTCTTATGACTGACAAACTATACATAACAAAAATATTTTCTGCAAATCACTTGCTCCCAACATTTTCTCAGTGTCTGTTCTAGAAATTTTACATTACTTTTAGCAGAACTAATCTCTGCATGAAGTGGGAAAGGTCAAGTGAGAAGCGGCAAGGGAAGCAGAGACACTGCTACTGAGAATGGAGGTTACATTAGTCATCTCACAAAATTAATAAAACATATTTGGATCATGGCAGGATTCAGCCATGTATTTCTGAAATACAAACAATGCAACATTTTCATTTCACATTAAAATATCTCAATTACGCACAATAAGCATGGTATTCTACAGTAATTGTTTTATACATTGTCAAAAATCCCTATGGAGTAACTTATGAAGTGACTGTCTTACTGCAGCTAAACATAGCCACTCTAAACCAAGCAACAAACACAGAGGATATTTTCCAGTTAGAGAAATGCAGTGCTACTAAACTTCATAGAGTGGAGAAGATTTAATGACCTCCAATACACCGTAACTGGAGATGCTCATAGTCTCATCTAGTATGCAGGTACAATACACTAATACATAATTAAAGAACAGGCAGTTACTGATTTATATTTATGTGAGATCAGCTTTACAAAAAGCAGCATACTTCAGACTCACGGGCAATTAAAACCAGATTAATTTCCTACCACAAATATGAGTTTAAACTCCTAGTGAGAGCAGCAGGACTTATCATTTACTTTAATACTCTTTATTACATTAATACAGCAATCAAAACATAATATGGACCCTGAGAAAAAAAAAACCCTGTCACTCACACTGGCAAAAATAATGAGCATAAAATCCTTGTAAAGCTACACAGTTTTGATACAATTCATTGATTACAGAAGGCATCCACTCTGCCCTTCAGAGCATATAACTGAACACCAGGAACTTGCAACCTCTTGTGGAAACTCTGCAGCTGGTCCAATAGCAGTATAAGGAGTCTTAATTGGGAACACGTAATCATAGTAATAAAATGTGTAAAGTGCCCGCAGCATTGACACAAGTCTCTGGAAAAAGAACACATATCCACAATGTGTAGTCTCAACAAGTGTCCTTTTACTTCCTTTTGAAGGAAATGAAAACCAAAAAAGGATTCTCAATTGACAAGGGAGGTGATTCTCCCCCTCTGAGACCCCCACCTAGAATACTGTGTTTAGTTCTGGAGCCCCCAGCATAATAGGGACATGGAGCTGCTGGAGTGGGTCCAGAGGAGGGCCATAAAAATGGCCAAAGAGCTGGAGCACCTGTCCTGTGTGGACAGGCTGAAAGAGCTGGTGCTGTTCAGCCTGGAGAAAAGGCTCTGGGAGACCTTATAGCAGCATTCCAGTACCTGAAAGGGGCCTATAGGAAAGCTGGGAACAGACTTTTTACAAGGGTTTGTTGCAATAGGATGAGAGGAAATGGATTTAAGCTTGAGGAGGGTAGATTTAGACTGCTCTAGGTGAACCTGCTTTAACAGAGGGCCTGGACTAGATGATCTTCAGAGGTCCCTTCACATCCCTGCTTCCAACCTGCTCTAGATATTAGGAAGAAATTCTTTACAGTAAGGGTTGCCCAAGGAAATCATGGACACCCCCTCCCTGGAGGTGTTCAAGGCCAGGTTGGAAGATGTCCCTGCCCATAGCAGGAGGGTTGGAACTAGATGATCTTTAAGGTCCCTTCCAACCCAAACCATTCTGTGTCTATTTTAATACAACATGTGATGCTGACAATCACACAATAGCAGCACTAACTTAAATCAGGGCAGGGGGAGGCAAGAGTTTGTGGGGTTTTGGGTTTTTTTTTTAAGACTTTCAGCTGCTAATTGCACAAAGAACAAACAAGTGCATTAAGAACATAACAAGCTCTATTTTATATTGAAGTTGTTAAACTAATTGCTTGCATTTCAACTTGACAGCACAGATACTATCACAAGCCAAAAGATGAGAAGAGGCAGCGTATCAAGCTCTTCCATTTCTGACAACACTCCCTGTTTACAAAGTAAATACTACCTGTGGCAGCACGTTACACAATGAGCAGCCCATCTGGCTCCCCTTGCTTAGTTGTTACTGCCTGAAACTAGAAGCAAAGACCAACTATGTCTGACTGAATTACACAGACTAGATACACACAGCAGCTGAATCAACCAGTCCTAAACAGCATTAGTTTAAAACATGCCAAAAGCAATGCACAGACTATCTGTGTCAAAAATAAACCCTTACAAAACCACAGGAAAACAAACAGCTTTAATCACAAGAGGAGTGTAAGCACAGAAAAATTTCTTGCTTCCCTTTGTCTGTTATTTATTGTCTGCTAACAATTTGTTTTACTTAGCTTTGCCACAATGATACTTGTATGCCATGATAATTTATTAGAGACCAAAGGAATTACCAGTAGCAAAACTCCTTTGTATTTATGAACTGTACACACATACAAAACAGTTCTTTTCAAATGAACTTATTAAGACAAGATCAAACAAATGAGTGTGCTAGTTAGAAAAGGCATACAGATAACAGTAACAATTCCATGTAATTACACACATTAGTAGCCATGTCCCTTGGAGCAAAGTAATTAAACACGTGTTTATCTTCAGACAGTTTCAGTTACCTCCAAAAGACTATTCATGGATTTAATGAGTATGCCTAGAGTGCTTAGCTGCCTCAGAAACAATGTGCACACCCAGATGAGCACATTAGTTTCAGCTATTTCCACCCAAAAGTTGTTGCCCAAAGAAAATTAAAAAGCAGGTAACATTTTGAATCCCCTCTTCCACAAGCAGAATCAGAGCCATCAAACACTCTTTTTGGATCTCGCTCTCTCAGTCAGTACTGTTGAGCTCCCCCAGACATGAACACACAAACATTCTTTATTACTGCCTACCATTGCATCCACATGCTTGCAGCATCCTGGATGCAGCCAAGCTGACCTTCGTTTTGCTGGTACTGTGACACTCCACACATGCTGGGATGTAGCATTTGCTACATTTGGGAAGCTCACCATGAGCAAGCACTGCACTCAGGCAGCCCAGAAGAAAAATCATGCTCTACTAGGCTGCATCAAGAGGAATGTGGCCAGGAGCTCATGAGAGGTGACTCTGCCCCTTTACTCTGCTGTTTGTTGTAAGACCCCCACCTTGAACACTGTGTCCAGTTCTGGTGTCCCCATCATAAGGAGGACACAGAGCTGTCAGACTGAGGCCAAAGGAAGTTCTTCAGTATGAGAGTGGTGGGACTCCAGAACAGGTTGCCCAGGGAGACTGTGCATGCTTCTTCCCTAGGGATGTTCAAGGGCAGGTTGGATCGGGCCTTGGACAGCCACGTCTACATAAGAGGTGTTCCTGCCCATGGTAGAGAGGGTGGAGTAAACCATCTCTAAGGTCCCTCCCAACCTAATCTTTCTATAATGATTTGTTTCACCAACAGGTATCCATCTACAGATGTTTAATCACATTTTTTCCTTTCACTCTCCTGAGAAAAATTGGTTTGACATTTTAAATTGATTGGATCAGTTTCATCATCTATTCACTACTGTTATCTTTCATCCCACAACTTCCTTAACCAGGATAGGAATGTATATGCAACCATCTCAAGAAGAAATCACTTTTGAAGCACGATAGGTACAAACACATTCAATGATGGCACGTTCTCACAAGGGTCTGCTGACAGGCATGACTATCCCTGATGTTCAAGCCTCAGGTGCTTCATAAAATGTCAGTAACGCAGAATGGCTGATCAAAAAACATTTGCCACACCATGATTTAGATTTGTATCCTTCTACTCAAAAGGTGTTTCAAAATTAATCATACAAACATCTTTCAATTCAGTTTGATGTGGTAACTAGCAACTGTGAGCTCTACCTCCTAAAATAACTTTTAATACTTGCATGGGTGAGCTTGATAACTTGACCCTTGTATTCACTCTTTTGCTTTTAATATTTATATATTTCAGTTTGAGTAGTGTATTAAAACATTCTGATGCAAACAATCTGACTTGCTGAGGAAAAAAAAGACATTTCTAAAGCACTTAGGAAAAATTTGTCACAAACCATAAAAACTAAGAGGCCAAGAGTATGTTTCAAGTGAGTTTATTGGACTGTTCAAGTTATTTTAACTATTATGGGCTCTGAAATGATTCTAAAATTGGCATCTTGTTTCATGCTTCAGTAGGTGTTCAAATTTATCATCTTGATTTTCTAAATGCCAGCTCCATCAGGTTCTGAGCACTCTTGCCCACTCAGTGTCAGGTCAACAAGACAGAATTTTTGCATAACATTTGCTGAAATGACGTCTTAATTCTTTAATTATTCTCCCTGCCAGCAGCCAAAAGACTAACAAAGGCTCCTAAACCTGGTGTTTCAGATGCTTCTTTAATGACTTTATTTTTCCTCACCTGCCTGGAACAACAAACTCATCTGACTGAAATTTCATGTAATGTTTTACAAGTACTCCACCTACCACAGCAAGGCAAAAGCACTGCTGCAACATGCAGTAGGTTAATGCACACGGAAGACAACCTCTAAATATTCACTCAAGTGTTTTATTAAATTACAGAGGAAAATGAATAGAAATTATCACCACTAGTGATTTGCTTGTGCTATGAAGAAAACACTGTCCCACTCAATTAAAAAATAATTACTCTCTTAATTAGTGTTTGTAAGCCTTCCTGAATACTGCCTCTATCTAAAAGCTAATAAAAATCCCACTACTGGTAGGATGTCCCAGACTTCTGTACTGACATGCAGAAATCCCATCAACAGGCCAGAAAACTCATTTCTTTGTTTTCAGTACTCCAAACTCCAGACAGAATGATTCTGTCCGGAAATAACCTAACACACTGAAGTCTCAAGCGCTGAAAAACAAATATATGTCCTTCATTATGTACAAATGGTGTGTGGGAAACAGGATGAGAAAACAATAGGAAACTATCACCACTTTTAACTCTGTAATCGAGACTGTATGACTGTTTGTCCAAAGAAGAGGCATTAACACTTCACAAAAGAATTAAATCAAACACCTTTATCACTGAATCATAGAATCCTTAAGGTTGGAAAAGGCTTTGAGGATCATCAAGTCCAATCACAATCAAACTACCATGACCACTAAATCACACCCTGAAGTGCCACATCTACAGCTTCTTGAACACCTCCAGGGATGGTGACTTTTATCTCCCTCTTACTATGCTTCTCTACTCTCTCAGTAAAGTTTTATCTAATGTCCAATTTAAACCACCCCGGCACAACTTAAACCCATTTCCTCTTGTCGTATCACTATAGAATAGATTCAACCAGGTTGGAAAGACCTTCAAGATCATGGAGTCCAACCTATCACCCAACACTATGTAATCAACTAAACCACGGCACCAAGCGCCTCATCCAGGCTCCTCTTAAACACCTCCAGTGATGGTACTACTACTACTGCTCTTACTGTACAAACCAGAATATGACATTTCCCAAACTGCTGAGTGTAAAATCCAAGCTACAAGTCTCCAGCACAGAAATATATTCCTAAATCATCTGCATAAAGCAAGAAAAGTTCAGCTGAAATGGAAGATTTTAATCTGAGTTTATTCTGTCTAGAAACAGGACAGCTCCAAGCAGAGGTTTGTTCTCCTGAATGACTGGAAGCTTTTCTTTAGACCTTCCAACTCAACAACATGCTTTGAATTTCGCTGCATTTTTCTCTTAAAGAATTCATTTTGTTTGTTTGTTTCTAAGATATTTATTATTTTGGTGACCACACTCAAAATATCTGGTAAAACAGAACAAATACCTGCATGAAAAAGTGACAGCAAAAAAGCTATTTTAAAATGCAGGGGGTTAAAACACTTATGCAAAAAAAACAAATTAATAGCTACTTGGATGGAGAATGAGACTACAACCGGGGAAACAAAATGATCTGCTAGAAAAGGAGTTACATAATCAAGATAAAGATTATAGAATCATAGAACAGCTTAGGTTGGAAGATTGGGACTCCACTCTGGTCCAACAGATCTGTGCAAGACGGACATCCCCAAAGGTTTGTTGCTGACCTAGAATTCCTCTCTAGGCAAAAGCTTAGTGCTCTCAAAGTGTTTGAATTTGATGTGAGGCACCAAACCAGGGGCATGGTTTAGTGCTGACCCTTCAGTGCTGGGGTGAAGGTTGGACTGGATGATCTTGGAGGTCTCTTCCAGCCAGATGTATCCTGTGAAACCTTAAGGATCATCTAAGCCAACCTCCGTGCCAAGGGCAGAGATGCCTCTGAACTAGATAAAAAAGGAAAATGCATACAGCAGGAAAACCTATAGAAAGAAAGAATGCAGCAAATCAACTGCATCAGTAAACCTTACATTCCAAGGAGCAAGTTGCTATGAAGGAAATCTAAATCCAGAGAAACAAGAATATCAGGGAAGTTCAGAGCTAAACAATTGTTTCAGGAGAGAACAGAACACTTTCCATCACTGCTACTTTATATGAAACTGAGCTTAGAGGAGGACAGGAAGATAGGAAACGTGGAAAAGGAGTCCCTTAGGACGCATCTTTCTAGTCCAATACAACATCTGAAGGCTCCAACAATTTTCTGTGGAGTACTATTAACAGTGTTTTTATACAGCTGTAGCAGATGGTATGATTCACTTATCTCAAAATACAAGAGTTCAGGGAACCTGATGATACTATCAGGCACTAAGAACAAATTTTAAAAGTGTTTTTCATGCAAATATTGAAGCTATGGATATTATGTCATGGGAGAAAGGCTAAAAAGTGACACTATTTTTAGAGAGAGAGAACTTGAAAAAATATTTCATCAGCAATATTACATGAATACAACCATTGACTCTCCTGTTTCCATCCCCTGCCTCAAGGATCTTCTTTAACAATTGTCAGAGCACTAAGGGTAATTCAAGGTAGAAAAACAGCCATTCTCTGCTTCCCCCTTCTGTTTGCCTTCCATTAACAGTTGCTGTTGGGCACTGACAGAGACTGGACACCTGGTCAGGTATACTTCTGATGTGAATCAGTATTCTGCTACTGATGGTGGTCTGATATTTTAATCTAAAGAGCTCAGGAGAGAGGAAAAACTG
This sequence comes from Melanerpes formicivorus, assembly GCF_026170545.1. Lineage (NCBI taxonomy): Eukaryota > Metazoa > Chordata > Aves > Piciformes > Picidae > Melanerpes > Melanerpes formicivorus. The sequence continues at coordinate 4,333,572 of NW_027142368.1, read as the reverse complement.
TTTAAGAGAAAAAGAATATATAATCAAAACATGCTCTACAAATCAACATCTCCACAAATCTCTAGAGAAACATTTCTTCACCATCCTAGCTTTAGTATTTATCACATACAGAAGCATTTCCAGGAGTTCAGAAGTATTCAGCTTAGATTTTAAAACTCAGCAGCTCTGTTGCAAAGAGAGCCAACCTCCATTCAAGTTTTCACTCAATTCTCAGCTGGAGCAAGGAGGGATCCCACACAAAGCCAGCAAGGGTTGGTTTTTTTAATAATGCAAATGACAAAAAAACCCACTAAAATCAAACTTTGTTTTCCTCCCAAGCCCCTGAGGTTTGTTTTTCTCTTAATGAAAGACAGATAGCTTCAAGACATGTCCTGTTCCTTCCTGGCCTCCATATAGCTGTCTGCCTTCTCAAGTATCACAGAAAAAAAAACAAGCACACAAAGGAAGTGAAGAAGAGGAGGGAGAAAGGCTCCATCAATACTGGAAACCACTGTCATCATCTGGGGAAGATGAGCAGGCACTAGGATAAAGAAAAGCCATTTGTTATTGTAAAAGAGGGTTCAGTACAAGACAAACATCAGAAATCTAAGCTAAAAAAACCACCAAAAATGTAACCTGCACATCAACACAAAAAATATTGATTTTTAAAGTTTAATTTTTAAGAATTCTTGCATTACACTTAGACATTTAAGAGAGGTGAAAAAACAGTGCTAACAGGACAGCTCCTAATGAAGGAAACTTGAAAGGGAAAAAAACCCAATCCTCCAAGGACTCTAAACATCTGTAAATCCACGGGCATTGTAGAAAGCATAATTACCAAATATGTGACCTAACAGGGGGAAAAAGATAAAATATCAAAGGGAGTACTATTAAAATCATAAAGGGGATGCTAAAAGATAATGGCAATGGCCAGAAACAGGATCTTAAAATGCACAAATTCTAACAGCAAAGAACAATTAATGTTAAGTTGCTAAAAACAAAATACTTCAGTGGGATGTCAATCAGTAACACAGAGTTGACAACTGTGCTTTAATTAAATTTGAGACTGTTACCAATTAGTCTAGAGCACTACAGGCTTCATGCTGCCTATGACTCAGTGCACTGACTCATCCAGTAAAACTTTTCTCACAGAACTATCCAGGCACCCACAAGCATGCAAGATCAAAAAGGAAGTAGTTTCATTGACCTTCTTCGCAAAAGTCTGGTTTTAAATTTAGATGACCAAAACTCTGTACTGACACAACTGCTCTAATGGGTTCATGAAGGAGAATTTCAGGAGCATTGTTTTTAACTCCATTTCAGATAAACATCTCAAAAATTCAGACTGCAAGTGATGCTTTGGGTAGCTTGAAGCTGAAACAGCAGATCTGAAATCTGCTTTTTTACAAGCTGCCCGAGTAGCATTATTTATTATTAATAAAACATCTATCACTTCCCACTGAAAGATCCTACCCTGTTTTCTGTTGCTAAGAGTCCTGACTTTTTTTTTTAAACAATTGGAGGTTGAATTTTTTTATGTCAGAAGGTCATCAGCTTGTGAGGAGGGTGGGAAAAAAAATGGCCAAAAGTCCTCAGTCATTTCCCTATTCAGGAACGATGGTTCTGCCATTGCAGTAAGCAGTAATGACACTGTCAAGTTCTGAAATACAAGTAATAAGTAGATAATTCAGGGTGAAAGAGTCTTCCATTTCTATTCTCATGGACGTCCAGAAACATCTTCTATTTAAAAGCAAGACTTCTTTTCCAGTTGCACTCAGTGGATGCTCAGGCTATGCTCTCTCAGGTGCCGAGGCCAGGATCTTAGAAAAGAAAAGCAGTCTGGCTTGCTCTCTCAGATTCCACTCCATTAGTGCCAATGCAGAGGGAGAAATCACAGAGGAGAGTGAATGAGTTGTGCAGACCCAAGACAGGCAAACTTGCTGAGAAGCTCTACAGTACATATGTACAAACCATCTCACTGTTCCTCAAAACACTCAGGTGCTCACTCTCATCTTCAGCTCTAGCTGCATAGTGATCCACTCGTTTCATGGGTTGGATCAGCTCACTTTCTTCTCCTGAAAATCAGCTGCAAGTAAATTGACAATTTTGGTGTGAGGTCACTGCATGACTGCACAGTCAGGAGAGCTAGAAAGCAAGAATGTATGTCCAGGTAGCAGGATGTGCAGTACAATCTGAGACCTGCTGAGCCAACAGAGTTCCTGAGTTTTACAGGCAGCAAAATCAGTAACAGGACCCACCTGCTCCATACAGCGACCTCCAGAGAACCACAATGTTTTGATCTTATACGTGGCCATGTCTTACATGCTGTTGACTATTCAAACTCTGCTTTGAAATCAGATTTTCGTCCCTTGAATTACAGCCCTACAACATTTCAGTTCTTCACAAGTTACCTTCATAGACAAATTCATTCATTCAACTTCAATACACAGAATTTATTTTCACAGATGTCCTATATGGTAGCACTCTCTGGCTACACCTACCTCAGGAGGCCAGCAGAAGAGTCTCAAAGGGTGGAACAACCATTCTGTCTGAGATCTTACATGTGTGTCACCACACATAAGACCATTTCCACTTTGGTTCTTCAGACTGAATATTTATTGACAGTTAAAGCACAAAGTGCACTCTCAGAATCCATCTCCTGGCTTAGCCTGAAGAAATTCAGTCTGTGCACTGCAGTGTGAACCATCTGCTTCAAGCAGGGACAATCAATACATTCTCTCAAAAGCAGATTCTTCACTTGAGAATTGAAAAAAAAAAATAAACCCAACCTGACCATCTCACCATGATAAAGTAATCCAGATGAGTCTGCAAGTATTGCATTAACTCTTGAAAATATTACAATGAATCACACTGATCTATGCAACACAAAGGAATCCTATTAGTATTTTAAAGCATGTGTACACTAGAAAGCTCTCTAAAGAAGATAGAAGTACTATAATATTGAGGAAAAACCCCACACCACTGATCACTACGTGGGGCCAAGAGTTCACTACTTCAGAAATAAGTAGTTCATATACCACAAAGCAGCAATTTCCAATAGGATACTGTTTGCTGAAGTCACTTTGTCTTGTTATACCTTCCCTGGATCACAGAATGTTCACAAAACCCCAGAATGTTAAGAGGTAGGAAGGGACCTCAAAAGATCATCCAGTCCACTGCCCCTGCCAGAGCAGCATTTCATCACATGTCATGCAGGAAAGCATTCAGGCAGGTTTTTAATGTCTCCAGAGATGGAGACTCCACAATCTCTCTGGGCAGCCTGTTGCAGGGCTATGTCACCCTCACATGGAAAACGTTCCTTATGTTCACATGGAGCCTCCTCTGCTCCAGCTTTCAGCCACTGCCCCTTATCCTGTCACTGGACATCACTGAGCAGAGCCTGGATGGGTCCTCCCAACACTGACCTTCACATCTTTAAAAACCATGAATGAGGTCACCCCTCAGTCTCCCCTTCTCCAAGCTACAGAGCCCCAGCTCCCTCAGCCTTTCCTCACAAGAGAGATGTTTCACTCCCCCTTCAGGATCTTTGTGGCTCTGCACTGGACTCTTACAAGCAGTTTCCTGAGGTCCTTCTTGAACTGAGGGGCCCAGAACTGGGAGACCAATACTCCAGACGTGGCCTCACCAGGGCAGAGGGGCAAGAGAACCTCTCTCGACCTAATAACCATGCCCCTTCTAACACACCCCAGGACCCCCAGGATAATTGTTTGCTTATAAATTCAAGGCCAGCAAAGACGTCTGGATTCTATCCGACTGAAGAGATACTCATCTACAAAAGTCTGCAGTGAAAAGAAGAGATAAACCCTTTGTACCCAAACAAAACATATAATGTGCACTTACTTCAGACTTTGCAACAGCAGCATTGCTTGTTTTAGAGTGGCATCTGTCCAAACATACAAAATGTTTAATCAGATCATATTTCTAGAACTATCAGAAATCTACAACTATTTTAACTAGAGCCAAAATATGGATTAGAACTCTTATCAATCTGAGGTCTTCTTTTCCCTGTCAGAAAAAATTCAGACACCAAAATACTAGCAGATAACAGAATTATCCCCGAGGAAACAGAAGTTCCCACAAAACTTTCTCCTTTCTGCTCTTCTAGAAGTGACATCTTCTGAAAGAATATTCCTCATATACACCAAAAGGTGCACAGCTTCTCACAGCCATTTAACAAGGAGTTGACAGAATCACAGAAATGTTCAGGCTGAAAAAGACCCTCAGGATCATCAAATCCAGCCAATAACCCTACTCTACAAAGTTCACCCCTAAATATCCCCAAGCACCACATCCAAATGACCTTTGAACACATCCAGGGTTGGTGACTCAACCACCTCCCTGGGCTGCACATTCCAAGGTCTGACCACTCTCTCTGAATTCTTTTTTTCCTAATGTCCAGCCTAAACCTACCCTGTTACAGCTTGAGGCCATTGCATCTTGTTCTATCACTAATTACCTGTGAGAAGAGACAAGCACCAACCTCTCTACAACATCCTTCCAGGTAGTTGTAGAGAATGACAAGGTCTCCCCTCAGCCTCCTTTTTCAAACTAAACCATCCCAGATCCTTCAGCTGCTCTTCATAAGATTTATTCTCCAGGCCTTTCCCCAGCTTCACTGGCCTCCTCTGCACTGGCTCCAGCACTTCCACATCGCTCTTGTACCGAGGAGCCCCAAACTGAACGTAATACTAGAGTTGTGGCCTCACCAGTGCCGAGTACAAGCCTAACAATGAGACACAAAGTCTAACTACCTATCCCTGAATAATTCCATAGCATATAACTAGAACTATCAATTATTATATTTCTCAGTCCTAAGGCCTGCTTGTTTGGTTGACTCAAGATGTAGCTTACCACGGGTAAGGCTCCTGCATCCTCCCCATCTATCCCAAATCTGTTTATCACATCTATCACTATATCCTACCTAATGCATGCAGAGATCAACCACGCAGGGAAATTATCATCTCTTTCTATTTGCACAACTACCTCAGAATTTGCCTTTGATTCCTGTTAAACACATACAAATTAAAAAGGCATACTTGTTTTATATGCCTGCCAAAAGGCAAGGCTTTTAACATTCTTTTAAATAAAATGGATTGTTTAAAAACATTGGCACGGTGAGGCACGCCATAAAACTTGGTTACTCGTGGGATCACAACAAAGATTTGTTAGTCAAGAAATCTACTTTGAGATAAATGCTGGAAGGGTTTTAATATTTCTCCAAATAAGTTTAAGAACTGTGTACACCCAGAGTCACAGCTGGGAAAACAACAAACCTCAAACACATTAAAACCTACACTTTGCTACTATTCACACACAAATGAGACAATGTATCCCACGACTAAGAAAATGTGAGGCTGAAGACAGTCCAAAGTATTTTCACATTTTTATCAAGATAATTTCACACTATTGTAATTTAGTAAGAAACATGGAACTTTAGCTTACCAATAACCTTTCCTCCCTCTAATGAGCATTCAAAATATTTACACAGACATTCAGTTTCATAAGGTAAATCAGACAGATCTGGGTTTGATAGCACCTGTTTTTTGTTTACAAACTATCTTACAGGAGGGAAAATATTAAAAACCCAGAGAACCAAACACTGTACACAGACATCTAGATACTCTGCAGCTCCTACCTCCCATTCTGAAAAAAATGGCCATCTGTATTTGCTGTTAACTCCATAAGGAACTCCAAAAATGAAAGATGACTATGTTCTAATCACATCTCAGTTTCAGTCAGTAACAAAATACTGCTGAATTATCATATAAAATTAGTTACCAATTACAAATAAGTTTAAAAAAAAATACAAACTTCTGGAAAAGAAAAACATCTGTGGCAAAAAGTGGTTGAGGTTGCCCTGTAGAGCAAAGCAATCATCCCAAGCTCCCTGCAGTAAGCTTCCAGATGTTGAAAACATATGCAAGGTAAACAAGCTCCCAAAACTTTGCACCTACTATCAAAAGGTGACACTGTATGAGCTGCTATGCTGTATAGATTAAACCACAGATCTAGAGAGGCACAACTCCCATCCAAACCTTGTTCAAGTACACAGGAGTGCCACTTGTTGATTAAAACATTAAGGGAATAGAAGGTCTTACGCTGTACAACATCACCTGCCAGAAAATAAAGAGAACTGAAAACAAATAATCTTACAGTTGTGTTTTTGCTAGTGGTAACATACTACACCATACAAACTATTCTTTCTGCTCTTTACTAAAGGGAAGAAGTAAATATATTACACAGCAAATGCAAGCAACAATTCTGTCCTGTCAGTTCTATCCATGTTTTTCATCTCTGTAAAGAGTTATCACATGTAAAAGCTGCAGTCTGATAGGTGGACTGTCATCAATTACCCAAAGCACTTTTGAGATAATATTATACAAAAGTTGTTTACACTCTAAGCCTAACAATCTACATTACAAGAAGAAACCCAAATAAATAGTTGGCATTTTGTAGGAAAACAACCTTCTCACATAATGCATTAAGGGCAATATAAAATGATTTTCCAGCAGTGGTATATTCAAAAATTAAACCATAATGCAACCATTATTACCCATTTTTCATATTCACCTCATCAGTACACCCACAGTGGATACCACTAAATTAAACCAGTATACAGCTGCAATATCTGGAAGATCACTGACTAGGTCTGCATATTCAAGCATTTCTCTATCAACCATCTCTACATCATTCCACACAGAGGAAGAAAAAAAAGAAGATTGTTATGAATGATATTTTGAAGCATCCATCAATCAATCACTCAATAGCCTCAAAATTAATTTCAAATACAATTTCTTCACAAGGGTTCCATTTTCTAATTACAGCTAAGTATGAAGCAGTAATTCTATAGGCAAGATACTCCTTTCTTTACTTAGGAGCATTTTTTGCATTAAAATGTTTAAGGAGCGTTTTTACCTCTTGCACAAAATCAGCAAAGGCGACAAAAGAGTCACAACTGCACACCTTAACTTGTGATCCTGATTCTATGGAAGATACTGGAATATTCCACATCCACAATTTATCTTGTAATACAGGGAGGCTTTCTCAGTCATCAATTGTTGGTCCTCCACAGAAATCTGGCAAAAGCCCAGTCACTGGTAGACCACTCCAGAAGCAAAGGAAGCTGTGTTCCAGACCCTCTGCTCCATGCCAAGCAGCACTTCTAGCATAGCGTGAGCCCTGGCAGCCGAACACTGCCTATCACCTAACTGATTGAAACAGCCAAAAAGCTTACTGGGAGAACATTTTTTCCATGCAACAGAACAAAGATGAGCCCTTTTCCCTCGTCACTCTCAGATCAGAGGTAAGAGAAGCAAACAAAAACCAACACCACCTGCCTCTGTCACCTGCTTTTAGACAGCTCCAGCAGGCCTCGCTCCAGTATGCATTATTTACTTTACTCATTCTCCTAAGAGTAATGTTGTCTGGAATTAGATTTAATGACATTATGACTCAAGCACACCAGTATTAACATTTCCATAGGAAATTAAACTTCCAATGTCTGAATGACTTCAGCTAATCACTAGACTTAGCAAGACAGGGCCGATTTCCTCAGCTACTGCAGAAGAAACTCTTTTCCTCAATTAGAAGTGAGGAGATATTTAAAAATGTAATAAAATTTTTACAAAGTCTCAACTGAAAAAAAAAAATCTAATCCAGTCTTTAATATTTATGGTTAACCATCCCAAAAACACCATGTACACGTTTCTGCTAAGTCTTGGCTGCCAAGTGCCTATCTCAGTCTGACATCAGGCAACAAACCTTTTCACAAAGAAGAAGCCTTAAACAGTATCAATTGATTTCAGTGTTGAAAACACAACTGTTAGAAAAGTATCTTCCCAAGCTGCTGAGCACTAGCAAACACCAGTGGAATACAAGATGATGTGCTCATAAACTCTAGGAAGAAGGAAAAATATTCTAAAGCAATGAATTAATAAAAAAAAAAATCAGACCATACAATTCAAAGACTTCAACTACCCATTGAGTTTAAACATCAAACCTGATAGTTTAACCTTTTAATTATCTCACTAGGCTGAACAAGTCTGTGCAAAGCTACTCACAACAGGACTACCTCAAACAAAAGACAAAAATTAAGGGGGGGGGGGGGAAGGGGAAACAAGACGAAAGTAAGAAAAAAAACGTATTTCAGTTGTAGTTTCCTGGTAACATTTTGTGTGGTAGAGAAAGTCGGCATTCCTGTTTGCAAACTGAAATTCAAATATTTAATAAGAAAGCTTAGCCAAAAGGCTGACTAAATAAGACACACAGTACTAGATGGGGAGGAAATGAGTAGCTACATATATTAATTATCACCCTTTCTGCGATCACAGGCTCACTCAAGTTAAAATTTAAAGGGCTCAGATTACTTTCTGGCGAATTTTATTAGTTTTCCCCAAGAGGTGCAAAGACTAATGCTGTCACAACAGAAAAGGAGAGCATATACAGCGTCATTACAAGCTGAGTCACCCTAAAGCATTGAATCTTGCTTTATTATAACACAACATCTTAAATAGTCTCCTGAAGCACTGTCATTTGTTATGCGATAGAGTGATACCAGTGAGCTAACCCAGTATTACAATAAAATGAAATCTGGCACATCTGCCGAGTTGTTCTCAGTAGGCAGACCAAGTTCCCTTGTTGGTTTCTTTGGATGGCAGCTGCAGGCTTCCCCCTCCTCTATTGCCATAGAGAAAGACGCTGAACGAAGTTGGTGAGAGCTGCCTTGTTGCTGTGGCTGATTGTAACATTTAGACATGCCTCCTGAGAGCCATGCTGCAGGTGGAAGAAGAGGTGGTCAGGCAGATGTCCAAGAATCACAACCAAAATATCCTTCCTGTGCAGCTAGAGCCACGAACTTATTCTTTCCCTCTGGTCCAAGTGTTTTAGTTACTTTCTCTCTAAAAAGCAAAACCTTGAAGTATAAAACAGTAAAATCTGAAGGGACTTCTTCCCCATGTCTCATTTGTATCTTGCCATCATTCAGATCCAATACCTGAGCAATTTTCATTTCCTGGTACCACACAGCAATACCAGCTTCAAAACAGGTAACAGTTATGCAGTGTTCTCAGATAAATCGTATGTGGTTTAAATCAGCTCTCATCATGTATGATCCCTGTATTTTTGGGGGGCCCACTGAAGACAGCAAAGGAGGAAACTTCAAATATTTCAGAGCATGACTGGGCTTTCTCTTAACTGACAAACTGGTCATTAGCACCATCTCCTGTCTTGTTTTCCTCCTTGTCCCCTTCTTTCTTCTCTCACCTTGTGATCGAACTCATCCAGAAACAGATACTGTACAACTTGTATGACATTTGCTGGCCTCACACAATGAACTAACATTCCCAAATTGTTACCTTCTCATGTAGGCTGTTTATGTCACAGATAAATTAAGGAACTTAAGCAAATGGGGTCTGGTTTTCCAAATCCCCATGTAGACACTGGCACCAGAAAAAGAGATAGTGTTACTAGTCTAAATAATAACAGATACTTGAGGGACTATCTTGTGTATATCTTAAAAAAAAGATATATATTTTTTTTAAATACACAGAAAATGTTTTCCATTTTCATGTACTACCTTCAAACACTAACTTCACCTAAAAATCCCTTTTAAAGTACGATTTTAGCCAAGTATGTTAAACAGTGCTCTCTATCGGAGGAGATTCCAGCTAACGAGTTTCCTATTACACACCGCAGAAAATGACTACACTTGGCACACATAGGCACTCTACCCACATTTTACTACACATCTCCCTACACAGCTGTGATCTGAAACCTGGCTAGTCTCTTCCATAAATTCACAATACACACAACCAGGCAAGACAAAGGAGAATGAAAGGGTACACAGGAATCACATGATCATAAAATCAGAGAATTGTTTCAGTTGGAAAAGATCATTGAGGCCAACCACCATCCAACTCTCCCAAGCTTGGTGCCCAACCATGTCCCTTCAATGCCTCCATGGACAGGTGCACCTCCCACAAACCCATTTCAGAGAATCTTTTCAGTGAAAGTGGTCTCTCCTTAGCATGCCTCCATTTTTTCCAGAGTCAACAACCCTTGTTCCCTCATGCACTCCTCACAAGGCCTGTTCTTCAGACCCTTCACTGGATCTGTTGCCCTCCTCTGCACCCACTAGAGCATCTGAATGTCTTTGTTGCAGTGAGGGCCCCAAAACTGAACCCAGGACTCAAGGTGTGGCCTCACCAATACTGAGACATTAGGAAGAACTTCCCTCCCCCATGAAGGATGCTGAAATAACTCTCAATAGCCCCCAGCAATACTGAAGCATCACAGAAAAGCATATTGTGTAATTCTCAGAGTATTTTCAGAATTTCTCTATGTTCATTTATTGCCTCTTCCAGTATCTGTCTTCCTTCTTTACAACTCCCAAAGAGAGCTCCCAAACAGAGAGGGACCTGGGTGTGCTGATCGACAGCCACCTGAATATGAGCCAGCAGTGTGCCCAGGTGGCCAGGAGGGCCAATAGTATCCTGGCCTGCATTAGGAATAGTGTGGCCAGCAGGAGCAGGGAGATCATAGTGCCCCTGTACTCTGCTTTGGTTAGGCCGCACCTTGAGTACTGTGTCCAGTTCTGGGCCCCTCAGTTTAAGAAGGACATCAAAACACTTGGGCATGTCCAGAGAAGGGCAACAAGGCTGGTGAGAGGCCTTGAACACAGCCCTGTGAGGAGAGGCTGAGGGAGCTGGGATTGTTTAGCCTGGAGAAGAGGAGGCTCAGGGGTGACCTCATTGCCCTCTACAACTACCTGAAGGGTGGTTGTAGCCAGGAGGGAGTTGGCCTCTTCTCCCAGGCAACCAGCACCAGAACAAGGGGACACAGTCTCAAGCTGCACTAGGGGAGGTTTAGACTCGAGGTGAGGAGGAAGTTCTTCACCGAGCGAGTCATTCGTCATTGGAACGGGTTGCCCAGGGAGGTGGTGGAGTCATCGACCCTGGAGGCGTTCAAGAGGAGATTGGATGTGGCACTTGGTGCCATGGTCTAGTCATGGGGTCTGTGTTGATAGGTTGGACTTGATGACCCCCGAGGTCCTTTCCAACCTAAGTGATACTGTGATACTGTAACTGGCCTTGTCATTATCAATCACCACATAAATCATTGGGCTGCTGCCATGGAAAAATTGACCACACATTTTGCATATGGAAAGCAATTTTCAGCCTGTTTCCACCAGAAAAAACCTAAAGCTGTTTCTACAACAAAGAACACCAGATAAATCACTGGTTCTATGGCATCTACTCCCATGTTACAAGTCCAGTAGAAAATAAGTTACAATGGTAAAAACAGTTACTATGTCCATAGAGTGTTGTGCTTTTTTCCCAAAACAATTATTTCAGCATTTACCTCATGACGTAATTAATATTCTGTGCCAAGATTGGTATTTTGGTTGCATCTTGTATACAATACACTTCATATGACCTGAAACTCACAATTATTTTTTTCAGGTCCCTTTTCAACCCCTGTTTATCTTGGGCACTCTGCAGGAAAATTTGGACTTTGAGAGCCTTTAGTGTAAGTGTGTTGTTCCAGCTATAAATTACTTATAGATGGCTTTGGAAGTCCTACAGTAAATATATTGGCCACCAGCATAGCCACATTACTATTTATACACTATGATACTTGGAAACCCTTCTCACAAAACAGAAGTCCACCCCACAGGGGGCTGTACAGAGAAAGGTTAACTTTGTCCTTAAGAGCTTACTCAGTATAAGGCAGGAAAAGAAAGGAATTGACATATGGACAAGGACATAAAGAAACTAAGACAATTTCAGAACAAAAGACTCCGCTTTTGCACAGCAGTGGTCTACTTCAACATCCTTTGAATGCCATCTATTACTCACCTACTACTTCTGAGAAAAAGAAGGAAAAAAGGATGCTCCAGATCAGCAGCAGCCAACAGTGGCAACAGAACTTCAGGAGGGGAAAGGTTACTGTCTTCACACTATGTGCAGAGCTCAAGCAAAAGAGCAGTGTTTGACTGTCAGCAACATCTTATGCCTCCTCTTGTTATTCCAGAAGGCCAGGCTCATACTCTCTCTAAGCTGAAAAATAATCATTTAACACTTGGATGCAGGAAAATAGTAGCTATCCCAAGAACAATATACTCTATACATGAAAGAAAAGCTCGTGGCAAAATGGAACGTTTTTAATACCTGTCTCATTCTAGAAGCCAGCTATCACACAACATCTCTAAGACAAAAAGGATACTGCCTTCAATGAAGATAGCAAAAATAATCTGAATAATGTTATGGAGAATCAGAGGGTATCTCTGCAGGAAGTGCCAGCTCACTCAAAAAATCTGGCTGGAGAAAATTAACCACTTTATTTTTCTTTAGACACAAATTAATCTAATGAAATCATGGGATATTAACTCCATTTCTGGTGAATCATTTAAACATTGGAGAAAAGGAAATGGTCTCATTCATTCCTCCTCAAGTTTGACCATCTAGCATTTAATTTTTAAAAAACTTCCAGAACTATCATAAATCAAATAATATTCCTAGAGCTTACCATATTTTCATTTTAGTTTGTTCCAGACTGAAATTAACACAAAGCTGTAGATCTCATCACTTTAAAGTCTTCCCCCATAAAAACTGAGTGCAGTTCTTTTTGTTCTAGGTGGAGTCTAAACATTATCTAAGCCTGCTGTTAGCACCTCAGCACTATCAAAATAGTTTACTAAAGCTCTGCAATCTGTAAGAACCTTTATTTTAAGAGAGCTGTAAGAATAATTACAATGTCAAGGTTTCACCCCATGGCATTCATACTAGAGCTCAGTAATGAAGTTCTTTTTCGTATCTCTATAGCCATATGATGTGGAAGAGATCCACATCCCTAGTTAAGTGGCAAGTGACTGTTGCAAAGGAAAAAGTCAAGGCAAATCATGGAAAAAAGTATTCTGGATGTCCAAAGCTATTCATTCTGAAAATACCCTTGGTTCTTTGCTACCTTTATAGTTTATGAGAACACAGAAAACTCAAGCTACCCAGACAACCACAGAAACTTTGGTAAAGTATATGTGAAGAACATTAGCAGACTCAGAAGGCTAAAACATAGTTTAGTCAATACAGTAACTTAAAGAGGAAATTACTTGTGTGTGGATTTACTGCAACAGACTTTTCATTGAGGAGAAGTGAGGTAGATCAGTAAAAACTAATTTGTACAACATGCTTCAAAGACAAGACTACTAAAGGGACTTTGCAGAAACAAGGTCTAAGGCAATAAAAAGAAGACTCAAAGATAAGTAGAAATACTAATTGCTTAAACCCCTGACAAACAAATTACACCAAGGACACAGTGCACTACAATCACAGAATGTTTGGGTGGGAAGAGACCTTTAAAGATCATCCAGTCCAACTTCCTGCACTGAGCTGGGACGTCTGCAACTAGATCAGGTCCAACCTAACCAGGAATGTTTCCACAAACGGGGCACCAACCGCCTCTTGGTAAAACCTGTGTCAGTGTTTGACCACCCTCACTGTAAACTAATTCTATATCCACTGAACAGTCAACTCATCAAATCCATCTCTCTCCTACAGAGAGAAGGATGTTGGGAGGGACTGTGTAAAAGGCTTTACAGAATTTCAGATAGATAACAGCTATAGGTTTTCCCTTGTCCAGTGATGTAGTCACTCCAGGAGGAGTGACTAATATTCAGTAGGAGGGTACTAACATCTTTATCTGCCTGTGACTCACTCTTAAGTAACATTTATTTTCTCAGGAACCTCTATAAGTAAAATTAAAACCCCACTGACTGACCAAAGCCACAGGGAGAATCATGTCTTTCTAACTGGATTTTCTTTATATTAGCAACTCCTTGTCTTAGGACACATGAAAAAATAGAGGCCTAAATCAGCTTTTTTATAACGAAGACCATAACTGCATTACAGCTGACTAAAGGAAATCATGTCCATAGGAGAAAAAGTAGAAAAACAAAATCCCACATCAGAACATTGCTTTCCCTGCCCACAAAGGAAGTGCTCATAACTTTAAAAGCATAAATTGATATGACAGAGCCAGTCCTCCATCTGTGTCAACAAACTGTACCACCATTCACATCACTGAGAAACAGTCTGAATCTGTATTCTAAACTTGACTGATACTTACTCTAGCAAGACCCATTTAACACATTACAGCCTTCTGCACACCACTTATTTCCAAAACTTGGCTTCAGCAAGTGCTGCCAATATATATTTACTCTGCCTTTAGAAAAAGAAAGGAAGTGCTGTTTTCATTTTCAGTTATGCCTGACAGGTTAGCCAGATTATAAATGCTTCTGTTCAGGCTAACACAAGCTCTGCTTAGATTTGTCATTACTGGTTCACCACAACCACAGGAATCTGCAAAACCATATATATGCAGACCTGAAAAAAAATCCTACCCCAATAATTAACTATTTTACATTCATAAATATTTAAATTACCAAAACGCCTTCAAGGACAACAATAGCTGCACTCCACAGTTTATAACCATAAATAGAGTTTATTTTGCAGGTTCTGCTGCCAAGTAACTTTGGGGATTCTTTTACACCAGGAAACACAGTAGAAACACAACTAGAAAAAGCAGTTTGCATACAGCATCATAATTTATGTTTACTTACTGTGTGAAACTTTCATCGTTCTGACATCTGAATGAAATCTGACCTTGAAGTTCCTTATGTATTTCACAGTATCACAGTATAACTAAGGTTGGAAAGGACCTTGAGGATCATCAAGTCCAACCTATCAACACAGACCCCATGACTAGACCATGGCACCAAGTGCCATGTTCAATTCCCTCTTGTGGTGGGATGGAAGGTAAGGCCGAGAAGCCTCCTCCCTTCCCCCTTGTAAAGTAAAAGGGAAAAAAAAATTGAAGGGAAAGAAAAAAAACTCGCAAGCTGAATTAGCAAAGCAGTGGAGCTATATTTACAAAGCGATGTAGGGTTTGCAGGGAGATATTTACAAATTTACAATATCTACAATATATACAAAGATATACAACAGAGTAACACAGAAATGAGAGTGAACCCCTCTCGGCAGAGAGGGGGGTTCCCCACCTCCTCTTTCCCCTCTTTCCCCCCTTTCCCCAGATTAGGTTAGGAGAGAGAGAGAGCGAAAGAAAGAAGTTAAAAGCAGTTTTATGTTAATTGGAAAGGAGTTAATACAGGCCTTATCAGTTTTTTTTCTCAAGGCCGGAGCCTTGGCAGAAAGCCCAGCACAGGGACAGAGAGCAGCCGCACCGTAGAAAGGCGGAAGCAAGACTGACTGAGAAGTGCTGGAAATGTCCACTTCACTCCCACTTCAGAAGGTGCTTCCTCCCACTCGTCCAATGAAATTAGTTTAGACTATTCCTTCCGTTTACCAACTTCCGTCCACCATGTTCCCTTTCTTAAGGGGGCAACGTCAACCGGCCACACCTCTTGAACCCCTCCAGGGACGGTGACTCCACCACCTCCCTGGGCAGCACATTCCAATGACGAATGACTCGCTCGGTGAAGAACTTTCTCCTCACCTCAAGTCTAAACCTCCCCTGGCGCAGCTTGAGACTGTGTCCTCTTGTTCTGGTGCTGGTTGCCTGGGAGAAGAGACCAACCCCCTCCCGGCTACAACCACCTTTCTGGTAGTTGTAGAGGGCAATGAGGTCACCCCTGAGCCTCTTCTCCAGGCTAAACAATCCCAGCTCCCTCAGCCTCTCCTCATAGGGCTTGTGTTCAAGGCCTCTCACCAGCCTTGTAGCCCTTCTCTGGACATGTTCAAGTGTTTCGATGTCCTTCTTAAACTGAGGGGCCCAGGTATCTTCAACAACAGGAAACATGTAAGAGTGATGTGTATATTACAGTAATTACACTATTTGGACTCTCTGGATTTCAAAACACTTCAAATGATACATTATCTTCCCAACTATACAAGCTGTCACAAGGCAATGAAACAAGGTTTGACTGCAATTTTTTGTGCCCTGAATCCACCTCAAGCTCACTATATCCCTTCGCCCCTGCTGAAGGATGCTCTTTGAGTGAAAATAAACAAACATACACACACTTAGAACTTTCTACCTCTTTACACATCATTTCAGTCTTTGTAATAAAAATACACATTCGTAAGTCTAAATCAGTAAGATGCTATGAAGCTAATATACAAAAGCACTAAAATTGCAGATGAAAGCAGCGCAAATGTGAAAATCATTGAAGTACTTCAGTTGTGTAACAAATCCATTTGATTCACAATCATATGTAAGATCCTTCAGATGAAAACTATTTCACTGTGTATCAGTTTTGTTAAAGGAGTGTGCAAAAGTAGACTTAGATGGTGTATACAAGTACAGTGTAA
This sequence comes from Melanerpes formicivorus, assembly GCF_026170545.1. Classification (NCBI taxonomy): domain Eukaryota; kingdom Metazoa; phylum Chordata; class Aves; order Piciformes; family Picidae; genus Melanerpes; species Melanerpes formicivorus. The sequence goes on along the minus strand of NW_027142368.1, from coordinate 4,317,250 downwards.
GACACATCAGTACTGCAGTGTAGAGAAATCTAGGCTAAGCCAGATACCAAGAGAAATCTACTCACAGTATTGCGTACAAATGAAACCACTTATAATACTTCCACATTATTGATGCTAAGCTGTTTCTAGTATTACATTATATATATGTAGCTACAGTATAAGCATATCCCAAGGAAAGACAATGCCTCAAATTGAAATCATGGAAATAACTACCTCAGAAGAAGGCACAACAATGATGGTATTTAAAGCCTACATACTTACTACCTCTTCAAGACCTCTCCAAAAGGAAGAGGTCTTCACAAATTAAGGATGTAATTTCACATGAGAATTGCCTGCTAATATTAGTACTTAACACAACCCTAGAAATACACAAAGGCAATCCAGAGACAAGCACAACAGCAAAAGATTATTCAGATTCTTACTACAGTTGTAGCAAATATTCCTTGCTCAAAGATTCAGGCATACAGTTGTCAGATTGTTACTATGTTGAATACAAAGCCTTAACTGCAAAACAATTCAGAGCCTTTAAAATGCACAACTGATTCTTAAACAGCATCCCTTTATTCCTCTAAAAAAAAAAAAAAAGTTATTCTTACATTGCACAATTTTTTTTCTGCTACTGAATCACAAGTGTCTATCATTTAACTCACCTGGCCTGGCTGGGGGGATAAAAAATTAACCACCTCCTCCAGCATCACTGGTATGTGCAATCTTCCAACATTACTGTTTTCTGTCCTTTGAGGCAAATCTTCAGTTTCACATTTGTGGAGAGTTTGTTCCTTTACCTCACAGTCAGAAAGCTTTTCTGCTGAAGAATGGATCCTTCTGGGCAAAGTAGTCATGTTTACTGATTTCACTTTTAAGTTGTGCAGAAACAAACATTTGTAAACTTGGCACAGACACCGAGATAACATTTTGGAGTTGATCAACCTATAAAAACAGATGTTGGCAATTACTTCAAAATAAATATTTATAACAATAGGCTTGTTTAGAAAAACAATCCAGAAACAACATAAGCATTGCATGAGTGCAAGATGGGTTTCATAGATACACCAGGAAAAAGTGAGAATCTCTTACTTTGCTTTCAGAATTTAAATGTTATCTAACAATCAATCATATTCAAGCAACAAGTTTCCTTCTCATAATGAATGCTTTCTTTTCACTGCCAGAACTCTGATAGCATTAGTGTCTCAGAGGTGCTAACGTTAAATGATTAACCAAATGCGAACACCACCACAAAGGTAACTTTACTATCAAATTGCTTCCCTCTGTTTTGCCAAACATAATGAAACAACTGCTCTCAACAGCAGTGCTCTACACAGAGAACTGTTTTTTCCCTCTGTCCAAAAGACTCCAAGAACAAGTTAGTAACCTCGTAGTACAAGGCTGCATGACTTCAGCAAACGTTTGCCTTCCATAAAGAAAACAAAATGAAAGTGTAGGAAAAGTGATAAGGGTTTACATCTGTGCTTATAGAGTCAAGACCCTGTTTAATACTGCACTGCACTCATTCCCTCCATGCAGGCAAGTTGCATAATTCGAAAAAATTCCATTGTGCATTTATGTCATTTACAGAAGGGAAACTTTATTTTAACCATCAGATGTTTATTACTGCTTTGCTTGGATTTACACAACCAAAAGCTACGTATATTTTGTCTGCATGGGTAAGACAGGTGAACTCCTCGCCTCTGGGAAGTTTTTCTCCTGGTAATTTAAGCTTCGGCTTGCCAGTATTCCCCCTTACCTTAAATTTAGAAGTACATTTCCCTCTAACCTTACACAGACACACTAAAGCCCTGAGGTTTTGCAAGGAACCACAGTAATTCCACAGAAAATATTGCATGAACAGGATGAAGACCAACCATCACCATCCTGCTCACACTGCTCTGCGCTGGTATGAGCCCAGGAGGCGTTAACACCAGGAACACACTTTCTTTACAACCAATCTCATCATACACCACTGAGATTTTTTTTCTTTCTCCTTAGTAGAGCGTACTTTCTTACAGCACACATCTTAAGTAGCATTCAGACACGGTTAGAGGCAGCCGCCTCCAGAAGAGGACTTGCACTGCAGCGGGCAGTAAAGACAGGCAGAGACCAAAACCGCGACTCCATAACGCGCCTCCGCGGAAGCGAACCACGAAGCGGCAAGCAGCCCTCCCCCAGGCCCAAGGTGGTGCGGCGGGAGTAAAAGGCTTAAGGCCCCGCACCCCACCGAGGCCAGGCCGACAGAATACAGGTTACTGCTGGGGTTGAAGCCATCCGCCAGGCCCAGGCGAAAAGCACCTTTACCGCAAGCTCAGACGCTAGCTCCCAACTCCTACTCTCGACACGGTCCTCCCCACACGCACCTTACCGCACCTGCCCTCCACACAGGCCCCCCCAGTCCCCGCGCAACAGGCTCAGAAAAGTGGAAAGCACCGCCCAGCTATGGGGAACCTTCCACTTCCGCTTCACCCTGGCGGGGCCGCCAGTCCGAAGATACCCCCACCCCCCAGCCCCAGCTGCCTACAGTCTCCATGGGATGTAAGTGGGAATGAACCCCGGGGGTGAGCGCAGCTTGCCGAGCGTTAGGACTCAGCTGAAGCCACCAGGCCCCAGCAACAGTTAAGCCCCGCGCGACCGTTACATCCCACGCGCTTACCGTCGGTGCCGTCGCGCTGATGACGAAAGGAGACAACAGCCAATGGTGAAGCGCGGGGGGCGGAATGCTCGTATTTGAATTCGGCGGCCGCGGGGAGCAGTTTGTGCCGGCGCAGCGGGTGGATGAGCGGTGACCCAGGCTGGATTTTCACTGTGGTTTGGCTTTGGTGGTGGTCCACAGAGGAACGAATTCTCTGTGGTGGGGTGAGAGTGAGGAATGAGTCGTGAAGGCGAGCTTGAGGTAGGTCTTGACACCCGTCTCGTCTCCCGCTCATGTCTCTCTGTGTGTCTTCCGTTTTACGGCCTAGCTGCGGCCTTGCGTTCGTTATGCTAGCGGCTGGAGAGGTGGGATAGGACTGAGAGAATAAACGCGCCCCGAGGCTGAAGGAGTGTCGCTAAGAGCGTTTACTCTGAAGGTTACTGTCTGCTGTTAAGATCGAGGGGCTCCCAGTTATCACTAAAGATGGCCAGTTAGAAGGAAATCGTGTTTTCCTCTCTGGGGGGTGGGAGGGGTGCTTGTTATTCGTGTAAATTATGCTGAGGCAAACCCCCTTTGCCTTGCAAACTAGAAGGCATCGTGGTTAAACGAGTAGCTGAAAGCAGATAGACAGTAACTCTGCCTTTAACTGGAAGACAAGAAAAACAACTCACTTTGGTCGGTCTGCAGAAACCTGCCAGCTTGCACTGAAAGGAGAAAGGAAAAAAAAAGTCTGTTTGTTACTGGAGGAAATAAGAAGTGGTTGATGAATTAGAAGCTTAAATCTTTGTTATAAGCTTAAAGCTTTCCTAACGAAATGCTATTTAATTTTCCGAAAGTTGTGCTGGGTAAGATAGCCTTTTCAGGCCAGTTATAGTACTGTCTAAAGGTATGCTCTTGTTCTAACAGTCTAGAGGGCTAACAGACAAAGGATAGATAGATCCACAGCACGTGCAAGATGTTAGTGCCAATTTAAAGATGTGAATTATTTGAAAGGTTATGTTTCAAACATAAGGCTGTGGACTCTTTTTGCCAATTGCAGAAAAGATTAATCTGCTGCCTTTGAAAGAGCTCCGGAAGTGAAGAAGGGAGACAAAAGGGACATTGTTATGTCTGCTGCAAAGGAAGATGATGGATGTAATCATGTCAAAGTGGTGGTCCGTGTTCGTCCAGAGTCTCAAAAGGAGAAAAATGGCAACTTCAGCAAGGTCGTTCGTGTTGTTGATCAGCATATATTGGTTTTTGATCCAAAAGAGGAAGAAGTTAGCTTTTTTCATAGGAAGAAATCAGTTCATAGGGATATTAATAAAAGAAAACAAAAAGATCTTAAATTTATGTTTGATGCTGTTTTTGATGAAAGTTCATCTCAGATGGAAGTTTTTGAGAATACTACAAAAAGTGTCATTGATGGCTTCTTAAATGGATATAACTGCACAGGTAACTTTGCTTTTTATTCTCTTCAATTAGAAAACTACTAAATTCCTCAAAATTTCTACCACTGTAGTCTATCTGGTTGCTGCAAAGGTCTTGAAGGCTGAGGTGTAAGTGAAGCACTTTCATTTTATAACTACTAAGGTTGATGCCTTAGTGCATGGAAGTTAGCTCTACCCTGTCTTGCAAATGAGTTCACTTTAGGGCTATAGCAGACTTCAGAGTTTTATCTGGAATGTACACGTTTATGGGGGGAGTCCTGTGGGAAGAGTTACTGAACCAGCTGTGTTGTGACACACCTGCCTTGTGAACTCTCTTAAAGACAGCTTGGCTTTTTAACTGGCAGATGGAATGCAGTGAGGAAATTAAATACCTACCTGCAATAAGCTGATAGCTGAGAATTATGAGAGTAAACAGACAATACTTTCATGTAAATTGCTAGTGAATGAATCTTGAACTGGAAACTTGAAAATAAATGTAACTTTTTTTTTTTCCCCCTTTAACTAGCATTTGATTATAACTGTAAGTAAAGCCTAAGAAAGAAACTTGATCTGTTTATGAAAACAACTGTGCAGAATGACAGGAATGTGTGAATGAGCATTTGACTTTTGTGTTTCTGATTAACTTACTGATATGAGGTACGCCTTGTTGTTGTTTTGTTTGTTTTTCCTGAAAACTCAGTGCTTGCTTATGGTGCAACGGGAGCTGGAAAGACTCATACAATGTTAGGTTCTCCTGAAGATCCTGGAGTGATGTATTTAACCATGATGGCACTTTATAATTGCATAGAGCAGATAAAAGAAGATAAAATATGCAATATTGCCGTCTCTTATTTAGAGGTGAGTTTCTGCAGCTGCTATGTGGCTTTTAATAAAGACAAGCTGACTTTGTCTTCTCCTGGGACTTCACAAACTGTGTCCCTAATAGAAATGGAACTGAACTGTACTCAACCCATTGGGTGTTACTTAAAGGCACCTGCTGCAGTTTTACAGAAAGCTGCCCCAAAAGGACAATTTCTTCTAGTATATTCGTAAGGAATCCTAATGATTTCTGTCTTGCTGATCAGTTACATCCCACTGAACGTGTGTAGATGTGCACCACAAAATATCTTTTAAGAGCTATATTTAAAGGACCTTGCAATAAAATCCTACAAGCACTGTGAAACTGCACAGCAAAATGATATCTAATCCCTTTTCAATGATGTTGTTTTAATATTCAGGTTATTTTGCATATCTGAGCTACGGTATGGCTACTTGAATTAGAATCACTATGCCATTGGTTAGCTCTTTACAAGTATTTCTGTTGGGTTTTCTCCCTTTTCTCTCCCTGCTTCAACTTTCTTGCATTGCAGTTCTGGTTTTATAAGTAGCTCTTTTGGCAGTAGTGGTAAAATTCTTACTTCTAGCTCCCTTGAAGTCTTAATGGAAGAGAAGTTGGCCTTTGAGGGAGGGGAGGGAGGAAGGAAGGAAAGAAGCAAAAGTTGGCTTTACCATGTGTCACATCAAGTGCATTCATAGACAAGTAAGAGATTTAAGATCAGGATTAGGAATTCTCACTTGTTTATGAAGTGCAATAAACAGTAAACAAATCTGTGGCTGCTGCAGAAGTATTGTGGTAAAACAAATGTTGTGTTTTAATAAAGGTTATCTTCTAGGAAGGAGTAACTCCCACTTCAGTGGCTCATAACTCAAATTGTATTAACCGAATGTTTCAAGCTCAGTATAGGACAGGTGTCAAAAATTCCACAGAATGAAGTTGTTACTTTGTCTTAAAGAAATATTAGAAAATACTGATTTCTGTCTAGTTAAGTTTAATCTTGTCAGGTATGGTAGGATAGTTTTATTACATGATTTTAAGTTGCTTTTTAAAGGTCTACAATGAACTGATCCGTGATCTGTTGGTAAACTCAGGACCTCTGGCTGTTCGTGAAGATGACCAAAAAGGGGTGGTAGTTCAGGGGCTAACATTACATCAGGTATGTAAAGAAATACTGGAATTCAGGAAGTATCCTAATGTTCAGGAAAGTAGTGAAGTTCCCATTCAACTGTAGGAAGTTGTATGTGACTTAACTTTCTAGTAGGCTTTTTTTTCCTGACCACAGTCACAAGCACTTGAACTTGCAAACCTAATAATTTATTCAGAAGCATGTTGTGGAAAAGGATGCTGATGTTCTTGAATACAAATGGATAAAAGCATTGATTTCTTACTGTTGTAAAGGGCACCATTGGTTTGATGCTCACCTTCAGGTTTTGGAAGGTCTGGGGTTTTGCCTAAGACATTTCAGCATTTATTAAAGCATCTGACTTCTTTCAGTACTGTTGTGGAGACTTCAGTGTCTCAGGGTTGGTTTTAAATAACTATGTTTGAAAAGGTTGATGCTAAATTACTTTTCCACAACAGTATAGCAAGTATTTGGCAGACTCCATGACAGAACTTAGTCTTCCAATCTGAAAATCAGCTCCTGTGGATCTATTTTCTTGCAGCTTTTTACTATACCTTTCATTCTGTGTAGTTTCCAGCTTTCAGGTACAGGGAGTAATGATTCATTAGGAAATACTGTTACTAGTTTGGCTCCCTCTTGGAATACCACCCTTCCCAACGCTTGGGTCTTGTGGGTAAAAAGAAAGTATATTGCTGTTTCATGCATTAGTGCAAGAAACAGTCAGTCAATTTTAAGTGGCTTCTAGCTATGGAGAGCCTTTGCAGACTAGCTAAAATTCTTTACTAAAAAGAACAATTCTGATTTTAAACTCCTGCAGTTCTTAAGGGCTTGCATTTTGTATCATAGTGCTTTAACTGAGAAGGTTTGTTTCAAGTGCCTCAATTCCAAACCAGGAAATTCTCTTATTTCTAGGGAACTGAAATGTTACATTCCTTGTTGTTGGTTTGGTTTTTTTGGTTGCTTTTTTCAATAAGGATGAATGTTAATGTATTTTAGAGTCATTGTAGAATCTCCTATAACTGAAAAATTTAAAAACCCCAATGAAACATTCATTTATCCTGTGCTCTACTCTTAAAGCCTAAATCAGCAGAGGAAATCCTTCAAATGTTGGATTATGGGAATAAAAATAGAACCCAGCATCCCACAGATGTAAATGCTTCCTCTTCCCGGTCCCATGCCATCTTTCAGGTAAGATGCATTTGAAAGTCAATGGGGTTTAAGCTTGCTGTTTTGCAGAAGTGACTTTATGCTTAAGAAAAGGAAAGAGGTACATCATTTAATTAGAAAGAAGTGAGTGAATAAATGATTAATAGAAATGCTGCATCAGCATGTAGTGCTTTAACAGAATACCTGTGTTGCTAACCAGGTTGGTCCAATGAAAGCAGCTGGAAGTTTAAACAGCTTTTAGTTAGTGTATTGATTGAAGCTAAGCAAATTTGCAACCATCCTTTTTTGGTTTTTTTGGAGTGGATCCTTAGATGCTATGATATTGTTCAGCCTGGAGAAGAGAAGGCTTCAGGGAGACCTAGGAGTGGCCTTCCAGTTACCTGAAGGGAGCCTCCAAGAAGACTGCAGAGGAACTGTTTCCAAAGACCTCCAGTGATAGAATAAGCAGCAATGGTTTGAAATTGAAGAGGAGATTTAGATTGGATGTTAGGAACAAGTTCTTTACCATGATACCGTTGGAACACTGGAACAGGTTGCCCAAGGAGGTAGTTGAGACCCTGTCCCTGGAGATATTCATGGTCAGGCTTGGCAAGGCTCTGAGCAGCCTGATCTAGTGGAGGATGTCCCTGCTGACTGCAGGGGGTTGGGCTAGATGACCTTTGGGGGTCCCTTCCAGCCCAAGCTATTCTGACTCTCACCTGCTTTTTCTTTGTTACTTCTTTGGTTCTACAGATGCACATGGTGGAAAAATCCCTCTTGCTCTCTTGGTTTCCTCTTCATTTTTAAGTTTCCTGCTAAAGAATTGCTCTTGTTTATAGAGATCTGTTATCTTTCATGCTGGCTTTGGTTCTTGTTAAGTTTGGAGCAAGATGTCTTCTGGAAGTTACTCAAAGTAGTGAAAGTCTTGGCCCAGGTTCTTGTGAGCTGATTTTCAAAATGAAAGCTTTGCCTTACTGTACCATCTGTCTTAGGTTTGAAATCTCTATCTAGGTCAGGCAATTACCGCATCTGAAAGTAAAATCCCAATTGCCACACACTTCTATTGAAAGTGTTCTGCTGACAGACAAAAAATAAAAAAGGTTCTGCTTTGGGGCATTTCCTGTGTCTTTTGAATTTTTATAAAAGCTTGAGTCATGCAATGTGCATTGGCTGTCCCTCCACCTTTCTCTCCTTCACTAATGATTGTTACTGGGTTCTTAGACCACTACCAGCCTCATTTTACCAAGGTAAGTGACTCTTTTGATTAATGTACTTGAAGTAGTGCAGCAGAATTTACCGTGCATTGTTTGACACAGAAATACATCTGCTTGGTATAGACACCTTTTGTGGCAAATCATAAGAATTTTATTTGCTCCCAATATTTGAACTTTTCTTTTACAAATTACTATGAAGGCTTCATTTCTCATGCTTAAAGCTACAGAGCTGGTGACATTCATCAGTCAATCACCCTACATGCATGGCAAGGCTTTCCCAGTTGAGTGTCTGAAAGTGCCTTCATGAAAACACCAATAACCCTTAGCCCTGCATATGGCCAGGACCCTTGGCACAAAAGGGGAAAAGCTTATAGGAAGTAAAAGCTGTTAAAGGATAACCAGAATTCTATTTGAAACATGCTCTGCCTGCTTTCTTATAAGCCTGAGGAAATACCTTCACAAACAAAAGTATGTGGTTCCTTATGTCCCCTATATTGGGAAATTTTCAGGAAAAAAGGGATGAAGGTGAACAAGTGGTTGCAGGTGTCTCAGCTTTCCAAAAGGCTGTGGAGTAGCTTGCTTTCACAGCAGAAAATGAATATTGGTTTCCCTTATTGATGCCAGTGAAGCCTAAATTACTGAAAGTTTAGCCTTTTTCAAGATTTACCCCTTTATGGCCACTGGCAAAGGTACTCCTCTGTAAAGGCTCCATTTTTCAGTTTGAAATGCAATGGCATGGTACACATCTTGAGTGCAGAAGAATTAAGAGATACTTTAGCTATGAAATTCATTTGAAGCTCACCAGTCTTTGCCACTGTTGTGAGGCAAAGTTGCTAAGTTTGCCTAGTTGCTTGCTCAGCCCTCTGCAGCAGGGTGAAGGAGGGAAACAAAAGGGCAAAAGTGAGAAATATGTTGTGGCTCACCTAAGGGACTGCAGAGCAAGCAATCACTTGCTACCAGCAGTCTGATGCCTGACCAATCCTCAAGTAATGGCTGCTTGGGACAGACTTAGTCACCTGTGGTCAGATGTCCCAGCTGTCCCCTTGCAAACTCTTACTCACTACCTGGACACTGCACAACAGCTGTTCAGCAAAAGCTAAACTGGTTTATTGGCACTCTCAAATCTGAAAGCACCATGTGGGCTGCTGTGCAGAAAATTGTCTCCACAACAGCCAAAACTAGTGCAATCACTCTTCTGCTTTTTCTCTACTAACACCTGGAACAGGTGAGTTTGAGGTGTCACAAATGGATTTGTTCTTTTCCATTCGGCCAAACTACCTGTTGAGTGTTAGGTATAGACAGAGATTTAACTGGGATTCTCAGAAGGATCCCAATAAGAATTCCTAAAAGTAGTTATACTGTGAAATTGAGGCTAGAGCAACAACAGACTGGTTAGTGATTACTTTAATTGTTCTCTTCTATTTTTTGTTGTTGTAGATTTATCTGAGGCAGCAAGATAAAACAGCTAGCATTACTCAGAATGTTCGCATCGCCAAGATGTCTCTCATTGACCTGGCAGGATCTGAACGTGCCAGTGCAACAAATGCCAAGGGGGCTCGTTTTAGGGAAGGAACAAACATCAACCGCTCCCTCCTAGCTCTCGGAAATGTCATTAATGCTTTGGCAAATCCAAAGGTACGTGCCGCTTCTCCGTGCGGGCTTCACCTTCTAGCGCTCTGAAAACTTGCTTTAAATGGTCAGCTCTCACTGAGAAATGGCAATTACTCTGATGCTTCTCACATCATCTTCCTTTTAAGTTTACTTATGTCTCCACCATCCTCTCTCTGATAGCTGAAGGACAGTCCCAATGGAAAAAAAGTGCTCAAAAATAACGTGTGGCTACCAAAGGATAGTGTAAAAAACGAATGCACCTGCTTTTTATTAGCCACCTTCTTCAAAATCAAGTATATGTGAAGAAGCCTGCATATAGCCTTATAAGGAAAAACATTTTTCCAGAGGTTTGTCTTTCAATGTTAGAGGAAGAGGCAGCTTTTATAAGAAGAAACATCTATCTGAATTTGGGGCTTTGTGCTCTTCATTATACACACACGCCTCCCACCACACCCTCACCCCATGCTCACATATCTCCTGATCTGGCTCACCAGCTCAAAGGGAAGGATTGGTAACAGTTGTGTGGGAGGATTACAGAAGTTCATAAGGCTTTATCAAAGTAAGTCCATTGCCTGCAATTATACCCTTTTTGTCCTTCTGGTCAGCTAGCCATTTTTCCTGGGGAAAATGAGCAAGGCTTTCATTTATCTTCCTGATGCCTCACATTCTTACCATTATGTTGAAGTGGGAGGCAGAATTTGTGCCATGAATGAGTAAGATTCTTTACAATGACTGATTTGGTGTGGGATTTGGATTCTGGGTGACCTAACTGTAGCATTAACATGAAGATTCCATAGATGCAATTGAAAAAAAAAAAAATTAGGCTTTGGGTTGCTTGGAAAGGTAGTGGAATCTCCATCCTTGGAGATGCTGAAAACCCAGATGGGTTTAGTCCTTGGCAGCTTACTCTGACCATGCTTTGAGCAGAGGGATTGGACTAGCTGTATCTTGAGAGGTCCTTCGCAGCCTTGATTATTCTGTGAACTGAAAAAGCCGTCCAGCTTTTCCCTTAGCTGTCCACATGTTACATATTTAGGTGTCAGTAAATAACCTGGCTGATACGTTCATTATGAGGTTTAAATCAATTGGAACTAAAACCACTTGAAAATCTGCACACTGATGTCAAGGAAAAGTTCCAGAGCGGTTTCTTGGTTTGTAACATTGTTGAATAGAAGAGAATAGAATTAACCAGGTTGGAAGAGACCTTTGAGATCCTTCGGTCCACCCTGTCGCCCAACACCATCTAATCAACTAAACCATGGTACCAAGCACTGCACCTCCTAAACACCTCCAGTGATGGCGACTCCACCACCTCCCTGGGCAGCACATTCCAATGGCCAATTACTCTTTCTATGAAGAACTTCTTCCTAACATCTAGCCTAAACCTCCCCTGGCACAGCTTGAGACTTGTCCTCTTGTTCTGGTGCTGGGTGCCTGGGAGAAGAGGCCAATCCCCACCTGGCTACAACCTCCCTTCAGGTAGTTGTAGACAGCAATAAGGTCTCCTCTGAACCTCCTCTTTTCCAGGCTAAGCAACCATAGCTCCCTCAGCTAGCCTCTTCTCACAGGGCTTGTGCTCCAAACCCCTCCCCAGCTATGTTGCCTTTCTCTGGACACATTCCAGCAGCTCAACATCTTTCCTAAACTGAATGGTCCAGAACTGGACACAGGTCTCAAGGTGTGGCCTCACCAGTGCTGAGTACAGGGGCACAATGACTTCCCTGCTCCAGCTGGCCACACTGTTCCTGATACAGGCCAAGATGTCATTGGCCTTCTTGGCCACCTGAGCACACTGCTGGCTCATGTTCAGCCTACTATCTAAGCAGGCTTTCAGATAGGTAAATATTTTAAGTGCAGTTGACTCATCCATTAAAATGCTGTTTCTAGAGCAAGCAGCAGCACATTCCGTATCGAAACAGCAAACTCACTCGATTGTTGAAAGACTCTCTGGGAGGGAACTGCCGGACAATAATGATAGCTGCTGTTAGTCCATCTTCCATGTTCTACGATGACACCTACAATACCCTGAAGTATGCAAATCGAGCAAAGGACATTAAGTCTTCTGTGAGTATGCTGGTGTTTATTGCTGTTTTGTCCAAGTGTAATAATGTAGCATTTAAAAGAAGGAGTCTTGCTTCTTTAGAGGATTATAATTTTCTTCGCTTTAGTCTCAAAATTACTCCTTTCTTATGCTTATCTCTTCATCTGAGTGATAGATGTAGCAGATACTAGTTCTAGCCTAAAAGCAACATAGCTTCATTAATGGGCTCATGCTGCCAGCTTGAAAGAGTTTGTTTTGGGACCATCAAGTTAAGAAAGTCATAGACAGTTTCAGTATCTTGCTATTACTTTCTCAGAACTGTAAAGCATAGTAAAGAAATGGCTGAGCAGTCTTTCAAAGTCAGTCCAGGTTTGTAACAGGTATAATTCAGCTAGAGCCAAGATGATCATTGAGATTATACTGACAAATGAAAAAGCTTTTGTGGTGTGTTGTCTTCTGTTTGCTGTTACTCTGGGGTTTTCATAATCCTCTGGATTGTGGCTCTTGATTTCTTCAGTGTAATATGGGGTGACTGCAGTTCTAATTTGTTGCATACTTAAAAATACTTGCTATAAGAAAAAATGCACAAGACACATTAAATAGTAAAATTAGCCTGAATAAATGCAAAATGTGCTTGCATGTGCTGATGTGATTATTTGTATTGCTCTGTTGAGGAAAATGAAATAGCTTTGGGTACATGACAGATGACTGCAGATGCTGAGAGTTGTGTTTTGCTGTGCATGTCAGGATTTTCAACTTGTTTCTTTTCTTTAACAGCTGAAGAGCAATGTTGTTAGTTTGGACAGTCATATTGTGGCTTATGCCAAAATTTGCAATGAACAAAAGAAAGAGGTATGTAAAAAAACAAACCTTTTGTTAAAAAGTTTGAAAGCTTGAACATGCAAAAAAAAGTTCATGGACTTGAACCTTTAAGGCAATATTGTTTTAATTCTCCCATAGTCTTTCTGAGATAAGAAAAATGTTTTGTCTTGTAAGAAGAATGTCACCACCTGCTATTTGTAAAGCTTTTCAAGACATAAACACAATTATAGGTCCATATTCCAACCAGAAGGTGTCTTGTTTTGTTTTAGATCCTAATGTTGAAAGAGAAACTGAGACAATATGAAGAAAAGCAAGCAAGCCTTCCTGAAAGTTGTAATGCTGCAGCACTTTCAAACAAGCAAGTGGAAATAGACAGGTAAATAATCTTATTACCCTCTTACTTCAAAACTCCAGTTTGCCTAACCTGTAGAAATGGTTTTTGGAAGAAACTTCCTCTTCTCAATATTGGGTTCCTCATTTCTAATGTTGCTTTACTTGACTAATGTGTCTTTGTGGAATTTACCAGTTCTGTTCAGGACAGCTTGGTGGTGGTGGATTTGAAGCAAAACAAATGCTGTGTACTTGAAATAAGGCTACAAATGTAACAAAATGTAGTGTTAAATATATTTGAGTATTATGTAATGAAGAAATGTAATACACTTAAAGGGGAAAAAGTTGCCTTACAATAGCAATCAGAACTATCTACAGAACAGTCTTCATTGGAGGGTTTTACTCATATTCCAAGAACATCAATTAACTTCTCATTCAGGTTATTAAAAGACAATTTTCAAATGAAGTGTAGGTTTCTTGAGCCATGTTCATATTTCCAACAGCTTTCCTGCATATTCTTGCACTCTGGCTTTCATTTAGTTTCCTGTGGCCTGCACTTTATTTCATTCTATGTGTGTCAAGAATTGGTCATGGGCAAGGTCTTCAAAATGTGTTCTCAAAATGCTGAACAAGTTTGCCAAGATTCATTGGTCAGAATGTTTGGATATTAATGTTCTGGATTATCTATAGACACATGCAAGCCTGACCTATTCCCTCTGGATCTCAGAAATAAAGTGGATGTTTCATGCTGGTTTTATTCAGTTTTTTGAAGGAGACCTTGTGTATATGGCAACAGTCATCTGAGCTATTTAAGTTGGTATAAGTAAGAGAACACACATAGTAGTGTCTTTTGGAGGTAGAAGTAAGACTTGTGCAAAGGAGTTCCAGATGACACTGAATTTCAGAAGACCTTTTCATAGAATCATGGCATGATAGAATGGCTTGGGTTGGAAGGGACCTCCAAAGGTCATCAAGTGTAGTTCCTCCGGGGTGAGCAGAGACATCCTCCGCTCGAGCAGGCTGCCCAGAGTCCTGTGGAGCCTCACCTTGAATATCTCCAGGGATGGGGCCTCAACCTCCCTGGGCAGCCTGATGCAGTGTTCTACTACTCTCATGCTAAAGGATTTGTTCCTAACATCCAATCTAAATTGCCTCTCCTGTAAATTCAAGCCATTGCCCTTCATCCTATCTAACTGTAGGCCTTTGGAAACAGTCCCTCTCTAGCCTTCTTGTAGGATCCCTTCAAAATGTCACTTCTCATTTTCAGCCTGAGTATATGAAGTCTTTACTTTTATGTTCTGACCCTTTGCTTAGTGCTCATCTGTTACAGACTTTGCTTTCTTTATATTTTTTTAAGGTAGTTATTTATATATTTAACTTGGAATCCAAAGTAGTTTTTGTGAAGCAGATGGCCATAAATTCTTCAGTCAGTAATCAATTGTTTCTTCTTACATTTTGGTTCTAACAGATACAAAGAAATCCTTAAAAATGTGTTTGCAAACCGTGAGGAACTTAGGAAAGAATACCTCAGGTTAGAAATGAAACTGAAAGAAAACAAACTGAAGACACATTACCAGAAACAGTGTCACGAGCAAGTTCAGCTGTTATGCTCTGAAGAGAGAGTAGAAAAGGTGGGTTTTCTGTGATGTGATGCAAAGTATGACCTCTTTGCTTTGGTATGAATTCTGCTGAAATGTTTGATTAAAATGGGACATGCTGATTATCCCTGAAATAACCTTTACTGTTACTAATAGAGAAAATGGAGTAGTAATGCCAGGCATGCTGGTTTTTTCCCCATTGCACATAAAATTGATGTGCTTAGTGATGCTGAATTCTGAAAACATTTCAACTTGTGCTTGTGTGGACTTGACTGTCATAATGAAGACCTAACTAGATTTAGATTCATGGTGCTCTTGTCTCAGTCCAACGCATGTTGACATCTGTATGGTACAACCATTGGAGCTGTTATCAAGCTGATTAATCCCTCTTTTCATGAGGAAAAGCTTGAACCATGTGCTGAACAAGACAGATTCTTATCATTAGTGTTTTCAGTTGTCATCAGGACAATGGCTGCCTAAGGACCAGAGTCATATGACCTGAAATAGTTATATTCTTCTCTCAAAATTCAAGGCAATTTAATTTAGGGGCCAAGCATGAACAATTGTTGTACAGTATTAAATGCTTGTGTCTTTCTAGAAGAATCCAAGTACTAATAAGTAAGCATGGTTATATATTATCTTAATTTTTCTGATAGAAGTAATCTTAAAGGAATATATGTTTTGTGTGTGAAGTTGAGGGTGAGGCTGATTTTGCTTAGTCACAGTAACTGTACTTGGCTGGAAATGAGTTCACCATATGACTATTTTTTTTTCCCCAGTGATTCACATGAAATTCGGTCCTTAGATAAATGTCAGTGAAAATATCACTTGTTTTTGCTTGTCATTAATGAAGATATTTCAAGTGACTAATGTGTTCTAGAATTCTCTTGTATGCCATAGAAACTCCACAGTAATATTTCTGTCTCTGCCATATTTTTAAGTGCTGCTTACAATGGAGCATAGCTGCATCTGTACTCATAGTGAGGAGTTACACATTCATATACACCTTGCAAAAGTTTGAGCTGATTTTTAACTTATTTTGAGTATTAGCAGTGCTGCACTTGAAGGTTGGGTTTGCCCATACTTAACTTACAGATATGATTTATTAAGGATCCAGAGTCACTATCCTGTAAGTGCCTATATGTCCTTTTCAACTAATTTGAAACAAATAGGGTTTAAATTAGGAATCATAGAATCAACAAGGTTGGTAATGACCTCAAAGATCAAAGTCCAACCTGTCACCCAAGACCTCATGACTGCTAGACCGTGGCACCAAGTGCCACGTCCAATCCCCTCTTGGACACCTCCAATGATGGTGACTCCACCACCTCCCTGGGCAGCACATTCCAATGGCCAATCTCTCTTTCTGTGAAGAACTTCTTCCTAACATCCAGCTTAAACCTCCCCTGGTGCAGCTTGAGGTTGTCCTCTTGTTCTGGTGCTGGTTGCCTGGGAGAAGAGACCAACCCCCACATGGCTACAACCTCCCTTCAGGTAGTTGTAGGGAGCAAGAAGGTCTCCCCTGAGCCTTCTCTTCTCCAGGCTAAACAATCCCAGCTTCTTCAGCCTCACCTTGTAGGGCTTGTACTCGAGGCCTCTCCCCAGCCTTGTTGTCCTTCTCTGGACATGTTCAAGAGTCTCAATACCCTTCTTAAATTGAGGAGCCCAGTACTTAAGCTGTGGCCTAATCAGTGCTGTGTACAGGGGCACAATGACCCAATCATTTGATTACCAAAGTGACTGCTCACATTTGAATTACTAGAAACTCTTAGGCTGTGTTTGTATGTACACATGTAGTTTTTCCAATCTCTCCAACTTAAGATAATCATAGAATCAATAAGGTTGGAAAAGACCTCAAAGATCATCAAGTTCAACCTGTCATCCAAGACCACATGACTACTAAACCCTGGCTTCAAGTGCCACGTCCAACTATAGCCTAGAGCAAAAACTGATCAACTCCAGTGTATTGCTCTTTAAAGGAGCAGTCAGATGACTATAGGCTCTGTTGTAAGGGCTTCCAGTAAGGAAAAAAACAAATAATTGAAGCTGTGTAGATACAGTTCTGTAATGCCTAAAAAGGAGAATGTGCTACTTCACTTTCATTAAACCAATGAAAAATACAGCATGTTTGCAACTTATGGCCAGCTGAATATAAAAGTATGGAAGAGTACTACTTATATTTTTTTATAGATAGATGTTTGTGAATCTAATCTGAAAGTTTACCCCTTACGTGGTCCCTTTTTTAGGCCACTTGCAAGCGGGATCAAAGACTTGCCATGCTTAGAACCCACCACATACACATGCAGAAGAAGAAAGAAGAGCATGTCCAACACTTTGAGGAAAATACCAACTGGCTGCATCGTGTTGAAAATGAAATGCGCCTTCTGAGTCAAGATGGGAGTATTCCAAAGGTAAAATGCCTTTTTACTTCAAAGGTGAATTCTGTGCACTGTAGGAAACATCTGACTGCAGTTGAAATTTGATTTGTGTATGTTAGTTTTGTTGGGGTTTTTCTCTTCCTCCCTACCCATCATTTTGATTCTACTCATGACTTCTGCTAGGCTTTCTGGTTTCAAGTTCTAGTGTTAGCCATATTCACTTCCTCTGTCCTATAAGCACTTCATTGCATAAACAATGAAAATGTGTTATCACATGCAACCACATGTGCTAGATGGGAAGCAAATATGATAGTTTGGACTCTGATATCAAAGGTGTCTTCCAACCTGGTTAATTCTATTCTATACTACGGCTGAGCAGTTCGGATGGCTGCTGGTATTGATGTTGTTCCCAGCCATGTACTTCTAGTCTTGCCTTTGCTCCTAATGCTCATTGAACTGTGTGACAACCTAATACTTAGCCTGGCAAAATACCCATCTCTTTCTTTGGAGGATGATAGAGGAGGAGTGGGAAGGGGCAAAGTAATGGAAATTTGTGTTAAATTGTCTGCATGTTTTAGCAAGTAGTCAGTCAGCAGCTTCAGAAGCACCAGAGCTGGCAGAAGGGAAGGGATGAAGGTCTAGGCAGGAACAAGGAGGAGAAAGTTGAGGGTTTGTTCCTCCCTGTCTTTTAGTTTCAGACACCAATTAGAATAGAATTAACCAGGTTGGAAAAGACCTTTGAGATTGAGTCCAACCTATCACCCAACACCATCTAATCAACTAAACCATGGCACCAAGTGCCTCATCCAGTCTATTCTTAAACATCTCCAGTGCTGGTGACTCCACCACCTCCCTGGGTAGCCCATTCCAATGGTTAGTCTCTCTTTCTATGGAGAACTTACTCCTAAAATCCATACTAAACTTCCCCTGACACAGCTTGAGACTGTGTCCTCTTGTTCTGTTGCTGGTTGCCTAGGAGAAGAGACCAACCCTCACCTGGCTACAGCCTCCCTTCGGGTAGTTGTAGACAGCAAGAAGATCTCTTCTGAGCCTCCTCTTCTCCAGGCTAAGCAACCCCAGCTCCCTCAGCCTCTAGATTAAGTGTCATGAGTGATATTTTCCATAATGCAAGTCACAAAGTTCAATACCTGTGTGTTTATTGGGGTGACTAAAATGTGCTGACTCTTTACATCAGCTTTAAGACGTGTCAAACAGGACAGTGGCGTCTCAGGGGGACGATTTAATATGACAAAGACTTGTCCCAGATAATGTCACTGAAACTCAGATAGGGAGCAAGTGCGTAGTAAAATAGGCAAATATTTATAGGCATGCATAGATAAGTATACATATGTGCCTTTTGAATTCTTAATGCTAGTTGCAGCACACCCACTACTAGTCAAAGGATTCTAGAAAGCAGTATTTATGTATGCAATTGAAAATCAAACAATTCTACTTCCTTACAGTAATATATATCCACTCCATCTTTACATTTCATTATTGGAGGAATTTTACTTTAAATTTTAGTTTCTTATTATAGTTTGCCTAATTTTGTTTGCTTTTTTCTTTCTAATTTCCCCAGGAACTCTCTAAAGATCTGCAGTGTTGCCATTTAAACCTAGAAGTTAAGGATCTGAAAGCCCAGTTGGAGCACACTTTCTCTCTGGCGTCCCTTCAAGACCAACATTATAAGCAGACTGAAAAGTAAGTATGGTTTCACAGCAAGCATAAAGCATCTCTTCTGACACTGGTAATTCCATAGGACACATGTAAAACATTTAGCTTTAGTTGAAACAGAAGCAAGATTTTTTCCCAAATGTTGTCAAGGTTAGAATGTGTTTTCTTGCATAAAGTAATAATCACTTCATAAATGTTGTTCTTTATCCACTTTAGCAGAAACTGCTAATACTTCTTATTTCTATCTCATTAGCTTCTTTTCATACTACTTACAAATTGTTCAGTAGGTCATGGTGTCTTGTGTCTTTAACAGCAGTATTGACTTTGTATCCGTTTGTGTTCTGTCAGTTTCTTGCACTGTAGACACTCATTTATCCATATCAAAAATTGTTGCTGTTAAGCTCTCATGTAGCTAGTCGGACTGGAGGGGGGAAAAAAAAAGGTGAATTGTCAGGTAAGCCTCAGTTCTCTTTCTGTTATCAGTCTCCAGAAAATGTTGGAGACTAACTTTTAGAGTGTGACATAAGGAGTGGTAAGTAATTGGGAATCTGCTCAGTCTTGCAACTGACTCCCAAGGTAATGAATTCCTGTGTTTGGGTAGAATTTCAAAACTTGTTACTTTGGTTTGCAGCTATAGGTAAGTCTTGATGTAGTCAATTCTTTATTTGAAGATCCTAGAGTGTAAATTTGTATGGACTAGGTTTCTAGTAAGGTTCTATACATAGTCAATTAAGATATGCTTAGTTTAAACCGCATGACTTGCTTTATAGTCTTCTTAATTTATCTGACACTTAATTTCATAAAGTCAGAATTTAATAAAAATACACTGACTGTATTTCTGTGGCTTTTGAATGAGTGAAGAACTTAGACCCTGATGGAAGAACTATACTTGATTAGAGTATAAGACAAGGTTTTTGCAAAAGAGAAGAATCATACAATGGGTTCGGTTGGGACCTTAAAGATCATCTGGTTTTGATTTCCCTGCCCTGAGCAGGGACAGTCCTGACTATTTCCTCTCAGTGTCATGATCTTCTCTGCAGATTAAGTAAATTTCTCATCAGGGCTAGAGGGAGGAGTAAAGAAGGGCTAATAGTGACAGTGAAGATCAGATCAGTTATTTAGTCATGTTTGTCTTGCTTCTTCTTTTACAGGGTACTAAATACTCTGCTTCCAGTTCTTCGCAAGCAGTACCTGACTTTGAAAGAAGCTGGGCTGACAAATGATGTAACTGAGACTGAATATAGGGAGGTTGAGCAGCTGATTCAAAGACCAAAATCAGTAGTTTGGGCTGACCAGACTGAAGAACAGGAACAAAATCAGAATGGTGACCTAAAATTGTCAGCTATGTTTGCATTCCCACAACTTGTGATCAGACAAAGCACCCCCTGCTGTGAGTATATTTGTTCACTGTTGGAAATGCTTTTAATTCTCTCCAGCAAAAGTTGTATGCCACCTGTGAGTGTAGTGGATGCACACTTCTGTAAACACTGATGGCAAATGTAAAACTGAGCCTTAGACCTACTTCGTATAGGTTATATACCATTCTCAACTGGATATAGGAAATAACCTTGCTTCATCAATTGCCAAGTCACTGGTGATGTAAGAATTCAAGATACATGTGCAATGAATCTTTCACCTGGAGTGGTATTGTGTACAGGATTACAGGATATTAGGGGTTGGAAGGGACCTCTGGAGATCTTGGAGTCCAACCCCCTGTCAGAACAGGACCATATAATCTGGCTTAGGTAGCACAGGAATGCATCCAGACAGGTCTTGAAAGTCTCCAGAGAAAGAGAATCCACAATCTCTCTGGGCAGCCTGTTCCAGTGCTGAGACCCTTACAGTAAAGTACCTCTTCCTCCTGTTGAGGTGGAACTTCCTGTGCTGTAGCTTGCATCCATTGCCCCTTGTCCTATCACAAGGTGCAAGTGAAGGGCTGTCCTGATACCCAGTCCTCATGCTTATTGACATTTATTAGATCCTCTCCACTCTAGACCAAAAAGCCCCAGGTCTCTCAGCTTTCCTCCTAAGTGTACATGCAAGACAACAATGAAGCCATGCTTCAGGTTTTGTGACATTTTTAGTTGTTTGCTTGCTCTTCTTTGTGAAAGGAAATAAGAGCTGTTACTTTCACTGTTTCCCCCCTTCTTATTAGATGCAGGACAAAATACAGTGGGAACCACATTTCTCCAAATTCTGTCACCTTTCCTCTAAAGGTTATGGTTTCTAATGAGACACTTCTCAGGTTTTTATGCTCTTCATCTTGTGTGGCCTTTCCACTTGTGTTTTTTTTCAGTTGTATAAATATGTTGACAATTTTTATTACCAAATTGCTTTTATAAATTGCTGAAGATTTTAATATTCACAAAGAATCTTCTCTCATTATCAGCTTAAGTTCTTAAGCTAACATAGAGTAAGCTTTCTTAAGCAGTATGGAGGAAAAAAGCAGCTGATTAGTGTAAGACTTAATGTTCTGTAGGTAGCTATTGCTATACAAAAAATTCTAAACATCGATAATAGTAAAGAATAAAACATATTGCTGCTAGGCACTGAAGTACTGAGATCTTGATATTAGACAATTGAATTTCAAACTGAGTTGGAATTGAATTAGGAGATGTCTTTAAATACAGGAAAAAGTTCAAATCATAGAATGGCTTAGGTTGGAAAGGACCTTAGAGATCATCAACTCGGACTTTTCCACCATGGTCAGGGACACCTCTCAACTAGATTCAGCTGCTTAAAGCCTCATCTAACATGGCCTTGAACAGCCCCATAGAGGAGGCATCCACAATGTACCCAGAGTCTCACCACTCTTAGACTGGATTTTAGAAAGATGTTCTTCAGTACTAACCTACTCAGCTTCAAACCTTTTACCCTTCCCCTGTTGCTTGAGATCATTTTATAAGTCCCTCTCCAGCCTTCCTATAGGATCTCTTCAAGTATCAAAAGGCAGCTCCAAGGTCCCCTCAGACTCTTCTAGGCTCTACCCTGATACAGTTCTAAAAATTATTAATTAGGTGTTAAGTTATTTACTGATATCTTAAAAGTTTTATAATTAAAATTGGACAGTAGCAGTTCTGTTCAGAAAAAGTGAAATTAAACCACTGGACTTGAATTACTACTGGTACTGACAGTGTCATCTCCATAGATCTTGGGAGGAAGGGAGGACAAAAGTTATCTGCTTACCAGTGCTTCATTTATTTTTCTGTGGAGCACACAAGAAGTGCTGTGAGGTAGCTCTTGTGTTATTGGGTTGAACTCACACTTAAAATACATTGAATCTTAGCTGATACTGTTATGGAGATCCATCTCTCTTGTGCAAAACATGTAGTAAACTATTAAAAAAACCCTAAACAACTATAACTCAGGAAAAATACATTAGCATGGGAAAATGAAGGGCAACATCCTTATCAGAAATAGGAAGGATGTAGTAATTATTTTTTTTCCTTTAAAGATGAAATAAATTATTCAAGAATCCAATTCCTTCTCCATAAAGTCATCTCAATAGAAGTATGCTTGCAAACGTTAGCAAGAGCTGACCTAAGAACTTTGGGAACAAATGCAAAGGAAGGTTTATGCAGATCCCCTCACACCTTTGCCACATGGATGCTTTATTATTTATAATTTGTTCCAGATGTTGGGAAAGAAGTAATGTTTTGGGCCAAAACAAAAAGAAAACCAAAACACTAGCCACGTGCTACACAGTGATCATTATTCCTTATATAAAAATCCCCACCCACATTTGGTTTACATGCAGTTTAATTGCACAACTCCAGCGTGGCAGCAGGAAGGAGCAGTGTGCTTCATGCCTTGTGATTTGATTCTTAGTTTTCATGCTATAAGTTGGGAGCAGTAATGTGGGTTTTTTTGTAATCTCCCATTTAATATAAACATGTCACCTTGTGTTACTGTCTCAGATTCCATTCCTAAATAATGTGGGGAAGAGTGTAGATGAACTGTTGGCAGTGTAATGTTTCTTTCGTGAAATGTAAGCCTTCATACAGGAAGTGCATACTAGGTCTGCTGGTAACAAATGTGATGCATTGCTTTTGAACCTCTGTTAACACATAGTGTCATAGTATCAGTCAGGGTTGGAAGGGACCACAAGGATCATCCAGTTCCAACTCCCCTGCCACGGGCAGGGACACCTCACACTAGATCAGGCTGGCCAGAGCCTCATCCAGCTTGGTCTTAAACATCTCCAGGGACAGTGGCCCAACCACCTCCCTGGACAACCCATTCCAGGGTTTCACCACTTTCATGGTGAAGAACCTCCTCCTCACATCCAGTCTGAATCTCCCCACCTCCAGCTTCATCCCATTCCCCCTAATCCTATCACTCCCTGATATCCTGAGAAGTCTCTCCCCAGCCTTCTTGTAGGCCCCCTTCAGAGACTGGAAGGCCACTTTTTTTTGAGAAAATCCATCTGCAAACACTAAAATTCCTTAAGTCATAAGTCACATGAATGACTCTTAAGCACTGTCCCCAGAAGGCTGAAGCAGTTCAATCATTTTTTTTTTCCAGATTAGGGAAAACTCTCCTGGGTTGTTTAGACAGCACCTTATTAACACAGCTATTCATGACGAGTAGCTTATCTAGGAGTAGTTTGGCAGTGCATGCATACCATGCTGCATCCAGTGATTCCATGAGTGTTTAGTAATGAGCAGAGCATCTTGAATTTCTGGTTGCAGTTGATGGATAAGGTTTCCCTTCCTCCACCACTTCAGCATTTTTAAAATTCAATTGGAAGGTATTTTAGTCCTCTGTCCAGTTCTGGGCCCCTCAGTTCAGGGAAGATATTGAGTTGCTGGAACATGTCCAGAGAAGGGCAACAAAGCTGGGGAGGGGTTTGGAGCACAAGCCCTATGAGGAGAGGCTGAGGGAGCTGGGGTTGTTTAACCTGGAGAAGAGGAGGTTCAGGGGAGACCTTATTGCTCTCTACAACTACTTGAGGGGAGGTTGTAACCAGGTAGGAGTTGGTCTCTTCTCCCAGGCAACCACCAACAGAACAAGAGAACACAGTCTCAAGCTGTGCCAGGGGAGGTTTAAGCTGGATGTTAGGAAGAAGTTCTTCATAGAAAGAGTGATTGGCCATTGGAATGGGCTGCCCAGGGAGGTGGTGGAGTTGCCATCATTGGAGGTGTTGAAGAATGAGACTGGTTGGGGTGCTTGGTGCTATGGTTTAGTTGGTTAGACAGTGTTGGATGATAGGTTGGACTTGATGATCTCAAAGGTCTTTTCCAACCTGGTTAATTCTACTCTGTTCATCTGCAATGAAATACTTGAATTATCTTTGTATTTCAATTTTTTCAAGGGAAAATATCTTTGAAATACATACATAACAGTATTTTATCCCACTGAGGGACCTCACATTACACTTCTTACAATACTGCTTTTTCCTTGATAGTTTGATTCCTGTTACTTAAAATATGATCCAAAACACATTTTTCAGAATTTCTGCTCTTCTTCATTATGAAGGCTTAAGAGGGGATTTACCTGACATGTCTTAACCATAATTTCTACTGTATGTTAATAAGGAAGATATTTTTTAAAACAATAGTTTCCTCAAGATACACTTTTCTCTTTAAATGTCCACCCCTAATATTTATTCTGACCTTAATTTTAACTTAAGAGCTGTTGTTTTGTAGAGGAAATGCTGATTTTCCACTAGCTTTTGTAAGCAAATACATTACATTATGCTTGTGCAAACTCATGAACAACTCAACACTTTGTATCAGCTGAAGCACAAGCTATGAAAACAATGTAAGTTCATTTAAAAAGGTGTTCAGCCCCCTGTTCTCAAGTGTGTGTTTAATGTGGAGTCACACAGTATTCAGAGTAAGGACTGACGGGTGGAGAGCTCTGACTGGTATTTGCAAGTATTTCTGTGAATGGGAAAGTTCCTGGCATGGTTTCAGGCATCCCATTTCCAGAAGCCTTACTGTACATTACCATTGAGAGAATGGAATTGATTTACAGGAACCAAACAAAAAAAAAAGAAAATGCATCCATTATTCCTTGTCACAAATGTCTGAAAGTCAACTTCTTGTTCTGCATGGCAGGAAAAAGTGAGGAGGAGTTGTGTAAACAGTGAAGGAGTCATTTAAATCAGGAAAATCATGTCTTGTACATAGGAAAGATTTCTCTTAATGAGCATTTTGTTTTCACTGCCATGAAAGTAAATAAATCTGCCCTTGATGCCTTAAGGTCTTATTGTTCCCTCATAGTGTGTTAAGTAGTACATCTGGCCACTGGACTCGAAAGAATGGTCTGGATTCTTGCCTTTTTCAGTTCACAGCTGTTTGTGAAACTGACTATCACAGTGATGCCATTGGGTCACATGAATATTGAATAAGTGAAACACATTCCCTAAGCCTCATTTGTAATTTGGAATTCCATGAGTCAGTTGTTAAAAGAATGAAAATGTACAATTAGTATTGGAATTGGATCAATCATTGGTAGCCCAGAAATGTTTATTGAAATGCATACATTAATATTTGATTTCACTTTAGCAGAAGAACCTGGTAGACTTAATTTAGCACAGTTTCCAGAAATAATCCCCTTATGTATATATATTAACATTAATTCCAGAACAGGAGAAGTCTTGGCCATTATTTTGTCCCAAACAACAATTAGAACTAACCCAATTCAAAGTATGCCTCAAAATATCAATGTGTTTAATAATATTGAGTAACCTTGGGAGTAACTGAAAATAGCTTCCTGGGGAAAAAGTGGGTTTTTTTAAGGAGAAGCCCTTTTGATAGCATGACTGTTTCAACTCACCTGAAATCTATAGGCATAGTGGTTCGGGGGCAACTGCTGTTATCTGAGCCCATTTTGTTTAACAGAAGCTATTAAAATCACCTGCACAAATTAGTAACCAGCTGGAGTGTTTTGGTTTCTTATTGAGATGGAAGTAAACACACTGACATTCCTTTATTAGAGCAGAATTAACCAGGTTGGAAAAGATCTTGAGATTTTGTGGGTTTAAATGTTTTTTTTCTTGCTGTGCTTGTTTGCATTAAATCATAACTGTTTGGAGATAGAGATATATATATATATAGTGTGTGTAGTGCATAATGACAAGCTAGCCTGGCATTGGAGTGTTGGTTGGGGGTTTTGTCACATGTTGTTTATTTAGTGAAACCCAGATAAATATGGTGTTGCTGGCAATGTGTTTGTTTACTTTTCTTGTTTACTGTGTTAGAAGCAATTTAATACTTTCACAAAAAGCTACGAGAAGGGGCACCACTTGAATGTTTTATATGCTTTCCAGTGCTGAACTGCCAAGAAAGGCTAGTTTTGTTTTTAACTTTGGCTTATGAGGAGTTTAATTCCAGAATCAAGTAGATTTTAAAAATAGATCTGTGTGTTTAATAACACCTTATTTGTTCTCTTTAGACTTGCTACCACTGTCTCTTTATTAATGTATTGCAGTATGAAATCTTGTTCATTATGGTGCAATTCAACAAATTATTGATGTTGGCAAGACTTTCATGTTCTTTACCTATTTAGTTCATGGTTTAAATGCCCACATTTACAGTTCATTTGAAAATGCTTCCAGTATTTAGGCCTGGAGAAGCTTCTAAAACTTGGCACTCACTGAAATGCTTCTTCATCAGACTTCCTTCCTAGTAACTTTAGGACATTAGCAAAACCTCAGTGTCTTACAGTAAGCAAACTTTCTGAAACTGGAACCTCCCTGTCCTAATGCAACAGACAAATAGACTTCTAACCATTATGTTCCCGAAACACACACTTTCAGATGCATAGAGGCATGAGGAAAACCTAATAAATTAATATTTTAAAATGTGTCCTGAGATGTTTAATGGATAGTTATTTCCAACACCAGATTTGAGTCCTTGGATAATGTTTTACTTGTATATTTAAGAAAATAAGATATTAAAGGAACTTCTGGAGGAAGTTTTGGCCTCAATTTTTGGTTATGAGGACTAGAAAAATATTTTTGGGGAAGGGAATATTGGTCTTTTTAAGTGGAAGAATGATGTTGTACTCATGAAACCAAGATTAGAGAGCAGGCACATGAATGAAGCATGGTGTTGTACTTACTGAAGTACTTATTGAATATGGTTCATAAATAAGCTTCTTACTTCTACCATCAGAGAAATGTCTTCATTGAAGGAGGCTTATATGCTAAATGTGCTAACCATTGCTTCCTGTGCTGCACAGATACAACTTCTGGTACACCATCACAAGAAACAAATAAAAATACACAACAAATAGTAGAATGTGTGGTACCACAACAGAAAAGAACTAGACGGAAGCTAATGGACTCTCCAGTCACAGCTCCGAGTCCTGCTGCGTCCAAGCTGTCCAGCCTTCGCCATCTGGAGGATTCCCTTACCAAGGAGGTCCGCCCTATTGTCTACACACCAGACTTGGGCAAAAAGCCGCAACAAAGCTACTGCACACAGACTGTGGTGAAGAAGGCTTTACACCTTGCAGGCCTCCAGGAAGTTGAAGCACAGAATATGGATAGGCCAGTGAAAAAGCCAAGTATTACAGACCCTGCATGTGACACAAGCTCAGAGTATGACGAAGCTGACATGAACTCGACAGTAATTCTCTATGAACTGACAGATGAAACAGCTGGAACATCTACTGATTCATCTCTGAAGGAGTCACAGCCATCCAATAATACCATTCTGCAGAGGTATTTTCCATTTATATATAGACAAGGAATATTACCCTAACAATTCAGTCATGTTTATAGTTTTGATGTCCATCTTATTTGCAAACCCAACTTTTTGAGGCTCAAACCCTCAATTTTACCTGGCATTCAATTCAGCTGTGATTTGAAATTGGTAGTGTGTTAATGACAACAGATCAAGCTGAAAGCTTATCACAGCACTTTTGAAATGTTTGTGATGCTGTAGGCAAGTTACTATCTCTAAGCCTTATTTCTCCTGGCTGTAAAATGCCACTAAGAGAGATGCCGTTACTAAAGCTGCCATGTATGCAGGGAGTCTGGCACAGCTGCTTGAAGTAATATTGCTGAAATATTTCTGATATTGTTTTGAGCTTGAGATATGTTTATTTACAGTTAAAAGAATTTCACTTGATTTATACCCAGAACAGATTTGACAAAGATATAATTCTCTGTTTTCAGACTTGGTCTCTCTACGTTAAACAAAAATCTTACCTCAGTACTTGAGAAGCCTTCGTATATGGCAATGACTTCTGCTGCTGAGAGGAAAAGAAAGATTCCAAGGTAAGGTTGAACTACCTCTTCTATATAGATGAGTTTGTATTAACTTCTTACATTTTCACTTCAGTTTCAGGATTATATTTCAAATCTCTTAAGTCATCTAAACCCACCTATGACGTGGTCTGACTCAAATGTCTTTGACAAACCTTTTTCCTCTTCTTCCTTGGCAAGTTGAGGGCAAACTAATATCGAGTCTTCCATATCTGCCATCCACTTGAAATAGAAAGATGACACACAAGTCTGAACACAGAAATTCCATCATGAATTAAAAATCTAATTTGTTTGAAAACGCTATGCCTTTGCTGGAACACATTAGAAACTACCAAAATAGAAAGTGGAGAAAGTGCTTAACAATATTTATGTGACCAGTGCCTTTGTTTCTCTGATAATTCATTTCCAGTCTTAGTTATTATGACTTCATTCTTGTGGTCTGCTCTGAGAAGAGCTTCCATTTGGTTACTGCTGTTTCATAAAGTCTGCTGGAACAAGTTCCAAAAGCTAGATCACAGGACACAGAAGAAACTTAAGCACTGTTTTTGTTTATTAGCATCTTTGAAATAGAAAACCTTCCTAGAAGACCACAGACATCCAATTTCATGCTCCTGTGATTAATTATTGTTTTGGTAGAATTACTCCAGGGTGAGAAGAGACATCCCACACTTTCAATTTTTCAAAGAGTAGATTATGAGTTTAGAAAAATAAATCACCTGCTCTCTCAAACTGACCTAGTTTTCTAGATTCTCTTTAGGGAGTTATGGGAACTTTCAGAGCCTGATTTATCTTATCTTGAGGTAAATAAGGCAGACTTTAGGAGTACCTTTTATGTAATTGCTCTGTAATGATTTCTAAACTTAAGTATGTTTAGCTCTTCTCAAAAGACTACCTACCTTTTTTGTCTTTTACCTTGTTCATTCTGTCTCTCAAGTGTTCATTTCCCACTTTCCAAGTTAGAGCAACACAATAGAGGAAACACAATTTTACTCCTTTTCAGGGGCACTATGTTTTTCAGCCTTACAGACTATCTGTAAACCAAAATTCTTTACAGCTCTGTCTAGCACTTGGTGGTGAAGAGAGCAATGAAAGCTTATTTGTGAAGGAGGAAAGGAATGTGCTCTTGCTTTTCAGATAGCACCTCCTTTCCTATCTCTTTTCTCCCTTTTTCCATGCTTTCTCTGCTTTGAAGAAGTTCACTCCAGTCATTCATCTTCTACGAACAGCGGAATGAAGATACAGATCTTACATGTGTTCTCTGCATTGGAAATGTAAATTGAAACAGTCTCATTGCTAAGACAAGGGATAAGAAACAGGTCAATTGTAATGCAGAGGTTGCTTTTACTAGATAGCAATACATTCTTATTTGCCTAAGCTCTCTTCCAAGACGCGTATGTGAATAGATCTGAGGGCTGCCACAAGGCAGGTCTTAGTCTTTACTGCTTGCTATTTATTTTCCTTTAGGCAGACAATCATTAAGAAAACTAGTGGAAGTTAAGGGACTATAAAGTGGGAGTAAAACAGTGTCATTACAGGAATGGGAAAACTGGAGAAACTTAAGACATAAATAGAGTTAGCTTTTTTATGTGACTGCCTTAGAGTGGAAGTGGGGAGGTTGGCACGGGAAGCGTGAAAGGGTGAGATAAGTTCATAATTTTCACTGTGTATTTTAAGTCAGTCACGTAAAAGGATTTAAAATACAGGGGTTTGTCTTAGTGAATTTGAGGCTCTAATAGCTTGCTTACAGCTTAACTAAAAGGTATTGTCTGCTGTGAAACCATCCTGCTCTAACCATGGTGGAGGCTGTAGAAAGATTACTATACCAACAAAAAAAAAGTAATTTATTCTGTGAACATAGCTTGGTCATTTCAAGGATTTTGGACATGTTAAGATCATTTCTTAGTGTTATGTGTGCAATGGCCATCCAGCTGCCTTCTGTGGTTTCCAAAAAAACTCTGGCATATTGGCCTGCCTTTTAACATAAGTGGCAACATTAGTTTTCACTTTCACATTGAAACATTCTAGTGAATTTTTTAACAGGAAAATAATCTCCATATGTATGCATCATAAATAAATAAATCAGTTTATTCTGTGCATTCAGTTATGCACTACCAATCCTGGATAATCCAATTGTGTGTATTTCTACATTGCAAGGCCTAAAGTACTGTAATATAGCATAATAACTTTTCTGAAAGCAAACTCTCTTTTCTGGCTGTTTTTCCAGTTCTACATCAAGCAGTGGCTTAGGCAACCCACAAGAAGTTATTCCTGCCAAACGCGGTCGACAAGAGCTCTCCTTAAGCCACAGAGCTTTGCGAGTACCCAAAGTTGAAGGTAAGCATCTCAATTTGAGTGTATGACACTGTATTGGCAACTGTTTGTACAGGAGATCCAATATTCAGGCTGGTTCTCGGAATTTTGTCAAGTTAACAGCATGTGTTGCTGTGGTCAGTACACCAAGCCATCCATTTGAATAGTATATATAATTATTCATTCTCTAAAGAAAACTATATCTGAACATTTAAGTAGTCATCTAGAGGGTATCTAAACAAAACTCAATGTAACTACAAGCTTGCTGGGCAAACATTTTCCCAGGAGTTAAGAATTTCCCTTAAAATCTTCCTTGTTTGTGTTCTTGTTGAGAAACTTGAGGTTTTTTATTATCAAATTTCTTTGTGAAATGTGGCTTATCAAGAAATAAAATCCTCTCGTCAGCTTAACTGAATGTAAGTTGTATACTTTTGAATATAAAATACATTGTAGGAGAATGAAATATGACCAAACCTCAGAGGAAGAGATGCTTTTGGATAAAATAGACAAAACTTTCTCTAATACCATCATAGAATGTTTTGGGTTAGAAGGGACCTCCAAAGGTTGCCCTCTCCAACCCCCTGCAGTGAGCAGGAACATCCCCCACTAGATCAGGTTGCTTAGAACTTTTTTGAGCCTGACCTTGAATATCTCCAAGAATGGGACCTCAACTACCTCCCTGGGCAAGCTGTTTTACCACTCCCATGGTGAAGAACTTGTTCTAACAACAATGCTCGCTTTTTCAATACTGTTCTGTAATAAGTCTTCACATTTCTACATTTTTGTAGTCTCTGCCAATTGAGGGTCCAAGCATTGGACTTCCTAGGCAATTAGCACACTCAATTACTAAGCTGAGAGCGATTACATTTTTTGCATATTGAAGTTAGGCTTTCAATAGAGACAAGAAATGTGTGTAAAAATTCTTAGACATGCTCTGAAAGGAAATCTAGTTAAACCAGTTCTGTTTGCTTATTGAATGAGTGTATCCCATTTGTAATCATGTTTCTTTCTTCACTAGGAAATAAAGCAAGGAGCTGGAAGCAAGAACAGGATATGCCAGGAAACCTAGTTAAAAGTCTTTCTGAGGGAAACATAGCATTGAGTGTTAAACCAAGAGCATCAAAAAAACTTTTGCTTCCTGTCTTTAAGAAGAAAAGCAGAATTTAGTTCTGAGTTCATCTATATTTCAAGCAAGATTGATGGAAAACAAATGAGAACAGGGAGGCTTCCATTTTCCTCTTGTGGATTGTTTTGTGTCCAAGGTATCTCAGTAATGCACTAATTCAGGAAGAACCACTTTTTGGAAGTACAAGAATTTTGTGAAATAAACTGAGCTCTTTTTAGTCTCTTGCTGAAGCTTTTGAATGTCTTTATTCATTTGCTGATATACAAATGTCATTTGGACTCTGGACTGGAGCAGTGCAGAGCGTAGCTTCTGCCTTAATCTTGGTGAGCATTTCCTTGTGACTGTGACTGGCAGATTAATATTTTAGATAATGCAAGTTTTTTTTAAGGGGACCAGTGGTGCTGTAATTTTTAGGTGCATACTGGAGTCTGTCTTAATTTTATGATACAAACATTGGGGGAAATTGTTTATTTTCACTGAAACTTCCCAATGTTAAAACTGTTTTTGGAATCAAGTCAAACAGGTGTTAATACAATGCTTCATGCTTAGCATTAGTATGCCAGTTTGTTCTAAGATATGTCATGGATAGGTAATACTAATGTAAGTACCAGGAGACAGGAAAATAGTTACATAAATGTTTTTAATGAAGTGTCTTACCTAATTTTTTGGCTTTTCTGTTCTTGGTCTGTCACTTGGTTGTAAGTGTTCCTGGTTTGTGTCTCAGTTGTATGTAGCATAGTAACCTTAACCACTTCCAATAAATTGTTTTAATGAGAGCAATGTAATATGAATTGACCTTCCAGAAAAATAACTTCGTTTTTATGCATTTTCATCCTGGTTTTAACTCAGCTGGCAACTGAAACCTGGCAGTCCAGTTACAACAGAGGCATTTACCTACTCTGGGTGGGCAAGGAGGAAAGGATCCCGGAAAGTTGAAATGTCAGTTGAGATAAGAACAAGTTGCTGCTCTGTTGCAGGGATATCAGATAACACAAAGGGAAAACTTTAAAAAGTAAGGGGAAAAGGTACCAGAGTGCACAGCAGAGGAAGCAGCAGCAACCACTGCCACCACGTGCCAGCCCAACCAGAACGAAGGGACAAACCCCAGCCCAAAGCTGGGGAAGAGGTACAAAAAACCCAGAACAGAAAACTTCACAGACTATAGAACACATCACAAGTCCCGTAAACCCTGGCCAACCCTTTTCTTGTCATACAATGAGCATGTCATCAGCACGGTGTAGAATATACGATCCACCTTGCTCTGAGCCACTGCAGAGGGTTGCCTCATCCCTCCTAGTAGGCTCAGTCAGCTTAAACTTTTCTGTTGCAAGAAAACCCCATCTGAATCAAGTTTGGTAAGTATAGTTATATGTATATGTAGTCCATACTGTAGCTTATAAATGAGCAGTAGTCAGAGGCAAAGTGGTTATACTTAGTAGCATTGTAGCCTTCACAGCCTACCCGCCCTTGGGAACATTTTTCTGGTGTGTTTGGAATGTGCAAATGTAAGTGTGTAAAAATTTCCCCAAACTAAGAACTAGAAGTCATCTAATAACTCATTCCAGTGCTGTCAAACAACTGCCTGAAGCAAGGAGATTGCAACCCATTAAGCTGAGCAACATGAAGTATGCTGCAGAGGAATCTTGTAGCTTTCATCCATAGTAATGGGCTCAAAAGAGCTTTTTCACAGGTGGTTGTAATTCTGTTACAAGCTTTCCTGTGATAGCAGGGAGCTGGGCTCCAGGATCTGAAAGCTTTTATCAAATTTGCTCCTAAACTTGTTGCAGTATTCCAAATGTTTGTAGTTCTATACATTTTTTTCCTCAAGGTTTTCATAGACAATCTAATTGAAAGCTTCCCACTTGTATCAACACTTAATAGCTTGGGGAGATGTTCATTGACACATTGGAAGGTGTTTTTCAGAAGGCTTGTGAAGGAGGGAATGTTAGCTGCTTGTGTGAGCTTGCAGGACCACTTGTGGGAGCAGTGGACAGCACACCAGAGACTGACTTCATCAGGGAAGTTAAAAGAGGCAGGAATGATTCCTTAAGAAATAGGTATAGCTAGATAACAATAAGATGAGTAAAAGTACATTCTCTACCTGCTTTCTAAAGGGAATGTAGGTGATCAAATTGTGACCATGGGGTCATGCTGATGGCACAATGAGGACGGAAAACATTGCCTGTGGAAAAGGTTTTTATGAACAAAGTTCCAAGCATCAGAAAAGCAAGGTTTTGGGGATTCATGTTAACAACTTGTGATTTTGGCACCTGGTGCAGCTGAAACTGTAGACACCATGCAATCTTTATTTATGAGGGTTTTTTCAGACCCTCAGTGTTTAATATAAAATGTGCCCAGGGAGCTTCTTTTGTTCCTACTGCTTCACATCTGCAAGAAGAATGTTGGGCTTGGCTTATAAATATAGCTATAATCTGCATTGCTCTTGTGGCATGTAAGACTTCTACATAAGTGATCCTAGCAATTCTGAAAGGTTTCTAGATGAGCTTGTGCATGCAACGTTGTGATACTCAGTCAAAACACGGAACTGATGAGATCTCATCTTTTCTTAATGTGTTTTCCATACCCCTGAGTGGAACTGATTCAATCAAATTGCAACACTTCCAGAGGCTGAAAAAGTGTGTTGAGAAAATTAGCACAGTGGGATGAGGAGTGACTCCTGTCCCTATCTGCTAACCAGATGTTGATTACAGCTTTGTTAGCTGGGTATGTATTTACCATTTGTAGGCAGCATAAATTAAATGCTTCCAGACTGAAGCAAGTTTTTAATATTTCTGATTGCTACTGATTAATCTTCTGCTCTTATTTGTGCATTTAATTTGTTACATACTATAAACATATCTACATTGCAGAAGGTGTTTCAGAGCACATGGCACATAAAGTGCTGCCACAGGACTTTTCAGCACCTGATAAGTTTTTGGTCAGATCGCCAGTTTCTTCTGTAGAAGTCAATGAGGTTTTTTTTGAAAGCAGAGGAGGTACCATTTAACTCACTTAATTTGCTCACCAATCTATGTTGCCTGTTACTTGTTGGTTTGCCTTCACTAATTGCAGCAATAGCATTTATCTGGGGTATACACTTCATTGATTTCGCTCTGCTGTACCATGCAGTGTTAAATCATGACAGATGGGATGTAAGGGAATATTGCACAACATAACATGGCTCAGGCTGAATCAAGAATTGAAATTTTGTGGGTCAATTTAATCTGTAGTGTAAAAAAAAAAAAGAGAGAGAGGAAAAAGAAACATATAGCAGTAGTTTTAAAATAAATCCGCTTGAAATATGTTGTGCTCCTTAACTATTCTGGAGTCTGACGTCTTGGTTACCTAATACCTCATAGTTACCAAGTGAATCACACTTGCTGTGTGAGACACATGACAACTTCTGTATGTTTTGGCATATATATGGCAATAGAAGCCACTGATATTGGCTTATCTTGGTTTCCTATTTAATACAGATAGCTAACTTATTTAAAACAAACAACCTGAGTCAGAAATTTGAGTCTGGTGTTCGTGGCTCTGTCTAATTAACAGAACATTCCTGGATTTAGTGCTGCATATCAGCTTTGTGGAAAGCAGTCCCTCATACACTTACAGTAGCTGTTGCAAAGTTAATGTGCTGAGGTGCCAGGGTATAAAGCTCAGAGAATCTGTGAGACGGATAAATTGCCATAATGTGACGTGCAGTGTGTCTTGGAGAAGGGTGAGAAGAAAAATACTTTGTAACATCAATTCTTTCTAATAGTTGAGGGTTTTTTTCCCTTTTTAGGTTACTCCTGAGTGTATTTTACAATACAAATTTCAAGCCACTTAAAAATAAGAAGAGGTATATATGTTGCTGCCATAACACTCTCTCTGAGTAATTGGATATGAGTAGTACTGGCTTTAAGATGGCAGTTTTCATGTTAGTGTTATAAATACCTTTGCGTAGATCAAGGGGGAGCATTGGAACACTGTGCCTGGAAAATACTTAATATTGGAATCATCATTGCCCTTTCCATCAAATTAAAGCAGTCATGAAACCCTCAATTCCTAAAAATAGTGGTGTACACCCAGAGGTTTGTTGTCCAGACTTTCTTTAGCCAAAAAAGTTCATTTTCATGCAGTCATCAGACATATGTCATAGACTCAGAGAATGATTTGGGTTGGAAGGGACCTCCAAGGGTGATCTAGTCTAACTCCCCTGCAGAGAGCAAGGACATCCTCCACTAGAGCCTTGTCAAGCCTGACCTTGAATTTTCCAGGGATGGGGCCTCTACTACATCCCTGGGCAACCTGTTCCAGTGTTCTGCTACACTCCTGGTAAAGATCTTGTTCCTACCATCCAATCTAAATCTGCTCTTCTCATTTCAAACCATTGCCCTTCACTGTGTGTTTGGAAACAGTCCCTCTGCAGCCTTCTCTAGGCCATGTTCAGGCACTGGACAGCCACTCTTAGCTCTCCCTGGAGCAATATAATTTTTTGTTTCTGAAAGTTATTGCAATCAGTAAGGACCCCTGTGTTTTACATCTGGCTGCTGTTTTGTTCTGTTGAACCCCTGTTAGTATGAGCTGGGAGCTCTAGTTACCTCTTTCTGGTCCCTGGCAAGGCTTTCAGGACAACTCATTATTACCATTTTTTTTTTTTTTGTGAGGGGGAGGGGAGGGAAAGACTTATTGCAGACTTCTACCTGGAGGCTTACATTTCCCCTGACCAAAGGGGCAGAGATTTTTCTGAGAAGCAAATTGTTGTAAGCATGAAAAGGATGTTAAAGATTTTGTCCCACTAGGAAACTCGTAGCAAAATATCCAAAGGCTGTAGGGTGTAGTTTGGATTGTGGTTGTCTACTTTTTTGTTCTTGCAGGAAAGTGAATTTATAGGAGCTCTCTGAAGCATAGGCTTGGGAGGCTATGAATATTTGTCACTGGGAATAGAGTTGGATACAGAAAAATGAAAACAATATTGTTATCAGTGAGCCTGTGGAGACTGAGCCTTTTATAGTGGACTTTGTTACATCTTCATACCAGTTTTGCAAAACCTGGTTTTCATGACTAAGTCCACGAAGTAGCAAATATTTGCACCATTCCTTTTGAGCAACTACTTTTAACCATGCACGTGGGCCTGTACAGCTATGCTTCAGCACGTTTGTACCAAGTACTTAGATATGCTAAAAGCCAATCCATTGATTTGTGTAGAATGTTAACAAACTTTGTTACCCTGATAATAAACAGATTTGTGCAAACTTATACCCAGAGACATCTGTAGATTGCTACTGGTTATATAGAATATTAGGATTACACACACAAAACCCAAAGTTTGTTAGCAAAGTGGTCCACCTTGAAAATCATCTGGCCTCTTAGAATCATAGAATTGTTAGGGTTGGAAGGACATCAAGGATCATCTAGTTCCAATCTCCCTGCCATGGGTAGGGACACGTCACAGTAGATCAGGTTGCTCAGAGCCACATCCAGCCTGGCCTTAGAAACCTCCAGGGAGGAGGCTTCTACCACCTCCCTGGGCAACCTCACCGCCCTCACGGGGAAGAACTTCTTCTCTTCAGTAATCATATTTCACTTTGGTGTTTTAAGAATGTATTTCTGCAAGCATGCATGAGAAAATGAGGTCTAACAACTAGAGAAAGTAAATATTCTTAGAAAATTCATCCACTGGAAGTGTAAAATGTGTAGTCTTCCCTGCAGGAGATTCCAAGAGCTGCCTTAGTAGATGTGTAACAGTAAATGGCCCGTTTTATTTCTCTGCTCTGTAGTGCTCTTGGGAAAATTACTCCTGATTTCCCTGTTGCTTTAAGCTTAATTGTGCTATACATATTGGGTCATAAGATTTTATGTAGCATGACTGTTGTGCATCTAAGTTCTACAAGGGAGTGATTGAATCTAGCATTTATTAGAAGCTACAGTAGAGTAAATCAAGCTTTAAAAGTGTTTACAATAATTTTCATTTTGAGGTTTGAGTTTTAGCCTACTCCATGGCTGGCATCGTTTTTAACTGAATACCTGTAGTTATATTTCAGTAAGTGTTATGATAAGGTGATGAAAATACTCTTTTCAAAGCTAGTGAGCAAATGTCCTTAGAGGCTGTTGGTTATTGCCTTTCATTGAAACAGTTGCTTGATTTACTTAGATGTCTTCAAAGAAAGGAAAAAAGATATTCAGATAAGCTGACTTTAGACATTACAGAGGTGTAGGTTTCTGAAGATAGGGAAACAAGCAGGATGAGTTAATCATGTGATTAACATGAAACATATTTGCCTTGAAATTTGACAGGTAAATTCCTGCATCAGGACAATGACCTGCAGGGAATCAGTTTTTAGAAAGCAGGAAACAGCATAGTCCTTAGAGACTTAACTGTCTGTAAATAAAATCATGTCAGGAGGGACTATGATGCAGGTTCCACTTCTAGATGCCAAAACCAATCTTTTACCTACCTCAACCTGAGCAGCACATAGGTGATGCCTCAAAGCTTATCCATTGCTTTCTAATATGCTCACAGTGAGCAGTCTTTGTAAGAATGCAAAGCCCAGAGCGGTCACTAAGATATTTAACTGGGGAAGGGAAAACTAAACCTGCAGTAACTGTTTAAAAATAAACTGGAAGGGGCTAATAGGTGCTGAATCTGTTCACTTGAGGAATCTGTCAAATCAGCTTTCATGGGGAAACAAATACTTTAAAAGCCAAATCAAGGAAATCCTTAGGAGTCAAAATGTGTGCTTTTGCATATTGGAAATAAAAATGTGGAAATTGTTTATAAAGTTTCTCTGCTTTTCCTCATAAATACAAAAGTTTTAAAATCATTTGCTGTAAGTTAACAGCTAAATACTTTCCACCAGTTTAAGGCCTTATAGATGTTCGTAGAATCAGTAAGGTTGGAAAAGACCTCAAAGATCATCAAGTCCAACCTGTCACTCAAAACCTCATGCCTGCTAGACCATGGCACCACCTGCCATGTCCAATTTCCTCTTGAACACCTCCTGGGATGGTGATTCCACCACCTCCCTGGGCAGCCCATTCCAATGGCTAACAACTCTCAGTTAAGAGCTTTCTCCTCACCTCAAGCCTAAACTTCCCCTGCTGCAGCTTGAGACTGTGTCCTCTTCTTCTAGTGCTGGTTGCCTGGCAGAAGAGACCAACCCCCTCCTGGCTACAACCACCCTTCAGGTAGTTGTAGACAACAAGAAGGTCTCCCCTGGGCATCCTCTTCTCCAGGCTTAACAATCCCAGCTCCTCACAGGGCTTGCACTCAAGGCCTCTCCCCAGCCTCATTGCCTTTCTCTGGAAACATTCAAGTGTCTCAATGTCCTTCTTGAACTGAGGGGCCCAGAACTGGACAGAGTACTGAACATGTGGCCTAACCAGTTCAGGGGCACGATGACTTCCCTGCTCCTGCTAGCCACACTATTCTTGATGCAGGCCAGGATCCCAGTTGCCTTCTTGGTCACTTGAGCACACTGCTGGCTGGCTTGTGTTCATCTGACTGTCAATCAGCACCCATAGGTTCCTTTCTCTTTGACTGCTCTCCAGCCACTCCAACCCCAGCCTGTAGCACTGCGTGGGGTGGTTGTGGCCAAAGTGCGGCACCCAGTGCTTGGGCTTCTTGAATGTCATCCTGTTGGACTCCACCTACCTGTCCAGCCAGTCAAGGTCCCTCTGGAGAGCCCTTCTACCCTCCAACAGATCAACACCTGCTCCCAGCTTGGTGTTAACTGCAAATTTACTGATGACTGACTCAATCCCCTCATCCAGATCATCAATGAAGATGTTGAACAGCATGGGGTCCAGCAGTGATCCCTGGGGGACACCACTAGTGTGTCAGTGAAAGAAACGTCAGAAAGGAGAGGCCCTGGTCGAGATCTTAAAGAAGGTACAAATCTTAAAGGAATTCCTGAGGTATGTTAAATGAAAATTGCTTGCCAGCTTTCCTTAATAAGAGGTAGATAAATTATCATTTGAGGTTGAAGAGATCAATAGTGCCCTAATCAAGCTGCACAGGGCCCACCAGTCGGGTGGAATGTTTATAGCTCCCTTGCTTGAGGGTATTTCTGCCATTTTGAGTCAAAGAAAATGACCTTTGCAACCTGTGTGGTGAAGGTTTGGAATGCAAGACTGCTGCTGACAGAGTAGGATTTGCTTTTAGCTTTGCAAAGAGAAAGCCTCATTAGAGCCTTGCATACATTAGAGGAGGTTAAGAAGCCAGGGAGCAGACTGCTGAGGTGTGTTGTGGAAGAAGCAGCAACAATGGTCCTGAATTGGACTAGAGATGTTTCTGAGGGTGAGGATACTTTATCACTGGAACAAGTTGATGACATGGCTGTGGAACCTCAGTACTTGGGGGTTTCAAAGACTGGACAAAACCTAGAGTGACAATTTCTAAAATAGATGTTGGCCCTGCTTTGTGTAGGAGGCTGAGGTAGGCAACCTCAGATGCTTAATATATTCACAAATTGTATCAGGAAGGAATTCTCAATTAAACTGATAATTATTGATACTGAGCTCTTCAGGCAGTTGAAACAAAAACCATGTAGAGTTGTAGGAGCATCTCAGCTCCTAGGCTGGGCACTAACATAACAGATGAAACTGAATGTCAATGAATGCAAAATAATGCACAAGGAGGAAAACAACCCAAACTGTACATACACGACGATGGGTTCTCAAATGGAATTATGACTCAGGAAAGAGACCTTGGAGTTATTGTGAAAATGCCATTAGAACATCAGCTCTTTGGTCAAAATAGCAAGTAAATGAATAGAGAACAAATCATTGTCTAAATCCTTGGCAAGTCTGCATCTTGCAGTGTTGTCCTACACGTTTCAAATAAATATAGTAGAACTACAAAAGGTCTAAAAAAGGATGAGAGGAGTGATTAAAGTACTGAACAGCCTGAATACAAGGAACGATTAAATAGACTGGGACACTTCAGCCTGGAAAGTAGGTGATTGAGGAGTTATGATAAAGGCATATGAAATAATGAGTCATGGCATAACGGACTAGACAACAATTATTCACTGTTTCTTACTGTACAAGAAGTAAAGGGCAGGTTGAAAACACATGAAAGTTCTTTCCTGTATAACATATTTCCATGACAGCACGCTCTGTAATTTAAAATGTGACAAGTGCCAGAAGTTCTGAGTTCAAAAGTGATTAGGCAAAACTGGGGAAGAAATGGTTATGGGGAGCTACTTGGACACACACTGGTTCATCAAGTGTTTAGAGCAATGAGCAGGTGGGGGAGGCGGTAAGTTCAGTGTCATTAGTATGTTTGGTTTCAATACTCCCCTCAGTATCTGCTGAGGGGTGCTGCTCGGAGGAGGAATCCAGTTTCACTTGACTTTTAACTCTAGCATGGCATTTTGAGTTTGTTTGGTTTTTTTTCACCTGAATGTCTTACATGCTTAGTGCCAAGGGGCTGATCTTGCTGACACTCTAGTCCACAGACATAGAGGGAGCCTTGAATTTCTTTGGCGAACATTCACCTGGCAGGTAAGTCTTATTCCTTGAGCACCTTGAAGTTTGGCACTCTGGATATCGCCTCCTACATGAAGCTTGTATTTATTCTCCAGATAGGTAGTCTGTAGTTTCAGAAATTTACAAACCACTGAAGAGCAGATTAAAGATTCTGATCTTTTCTCCCCATTTCTGGCATCTCTCTGAGATCCAAAATCTTAGGTGAAACTCGATCCGAGACCCATAGCTCCAGGAACCATAGTGGGTACCAAGTGAGCTAGTCTCTGATCTCAGCACTGTAATAATTTTGTGTGAGTTAGTATTGCCCAGTGTGAAGAAAGAGCAGAAAAACAAGGAAACAAACCTCAAAACCCCAAACTACAACAAATGTTAAAAACAACAACAACAACAAAAACCACTAAAGAACAGAATCCACAAGCATCCCTGTATTGATGCAAGACTTGGAAATAGTGATTTTCATATACTCTTATTTCACAGTCTGGCTTTGCTTTTTCATATATGTCATGACGTTCTTCTCTCCTGTTGACCTTTAAATCATGCATTTCTTAGCTTTCCTAACATTCTGTGACACTCTTCTGCTCTTGCAAACATATTAGAGAAAATGAAAAGTGCATGTGGATGTTGGATGTCTTGAAAGACAGAGGGAGACTGGGTGGTTGCTTTAGGATGTTTAATCTGAGACTCACCTAGACAGTAAGAAATGAAGAATGAAATACACAGTAAATGTTTTTAAGCACTGAAGATTCCACTGGAAAGCTTTAAGAACTGCATTGTCACAATTCTTGCATCCACAAATCACAGGGGCCATAAAAACTCAATGATCTACTGAATATGATAAAATATGTTAATTGTTTTTTAAATAAACTGACTCCCCTGTGCCAAACAACTGGTTCAGAGGTGGGGAAAGTTTTGTCATTGAAGTTAGTCTGAAATTTGTTCTGAATACTCTCTTAAAACTTTCTATGCTTTGTACTTTTTCTCCCCTCTCAAAAAGGATCATTTCTATCAGGTCTTCTATTTGCCTGCAAATCCATTTAAAGACACATCAGTCATACTGACTCTGTTTAGGTTCATGAACCAGTATTGTTTTCTGCTAGTTCACAGAATCACAGAATTGCCTAGATTGGAAAAGCCCTTTAAGATCATTGAGTCCAATCATTAGCCTGACACTGACAAGTCCTTGACTAAATCATATCCCCAAGCACTACGCCTACACAACTCTTTAATATCTCCAGGGACCGGGACTCCACGATTGCCTTGGGCCAGCCATTCCAATGCCTGATCACCCTTTCAGTAAAGAACTTCTTCCTAATACCTAATTTAAACCTCTCTTGGTACAACTTGAGGTCATTTCTTCATTCTAATTTTTCATGTTAAGATAACTGGGGGGGAGAATAAAAAAATCTTCACAGAATCACAGAATCACCAAGGTTGGAAGAGACCTCAAAGATCATCAAGTCCAACCTGTCACCACAGACCTCATGACTAAATATCTTCTGTTCTAGGAAGCATTGTCACTTTTCACTCTGGATACTGTGATCATAGGACTCTAGACAAAGGGGAAAATAAACTTTGAGTAGATAAAGAACTGGACAAAAGAAACAGTCATAAAGGTGACCACTCAGCTCTGTGGTTGAAAAGTACAGAGGCTGTAGACAGGCGGATGATGGTCTCTTCTCCCAGGCAGCCAGTACCAGAACAAGAGGACACAGTCTCAGGCTGCGCCAGGGGAGGTTTAGGTTGGTTGTTAGGAAGATGTTCTATACAGAAAGAGTGATTGGCCATTGGAATGGGCTGCCTGGGGAGGTGGTGGAGTCGCCGTCATTGGAGGTGTTTAGGAGGAGACTTGATGGGGCACTTGGTGCTATGGGTTAGTTGTTTAGGTGGGTTGGATTGGTTGATGGGTTGGACGCGATGATCTTGAAGGTCTCTTCCAACCTGATTTGGTTTATTCTAAATAAATGGTTTATTCACTGGACCTCAACTTCCCCCCTTCCCCTGTCCTGGTAATAAGAACTATGTTAATTTCTTACTAATTCATCAGTATGTTAGAAAAAAGAATCAGTTTGCAATTAAATCTAATTCTGTTCCACAGCATCTCTCTGATCCTGACCTGTTTCTTTCAGAATGTCCAAAAAAGAGGGTTGCAATCTCAGGGCCATGTTGGTATCTTGTCCTCTGTTCCTAGTGTATCACCTTCCAGCAATGAGCAGAATGCTGTGTGATAATTTGTGTCACTGTAGCTCTTATCATTTGTGCACAGGCATCATACATAGTCTTTAGACAAATGATACCTGTGTTTTTTTCTTCAATATCTAACCCATTTGGTGCACAGGTTGAAGTTGAGTTAGTCATGGCCTGGAGCCGTTCAGTCAAGAGGAGAGAGCTCTACAGAAAAGGCTGAATGTTAGGAAGAAGTTCTTCATAGAAAGAGTTGTTTGCCATTGGAATGGGCTGCCCAGGAGGTGGTGAAGTCACCATCACTGGAGATGTTTAGAAAGAAACTTG
Source organism: Melanerpes formicivorus (assembly GCF_026170545.1). Taxonomy (NCBI): domain Eukaryota; kingdom Metazoa; phylum Chordata; class Aves; order Piciformes; family Picidae; genus Melanerpes; species Melanerpes formicivorus. The sequence goes on along the minus strand of NW_027142368.1, from coordinate 4,273,802 downwards.
ATGGGGTGCTTGGTGCCATGGTTTAGTTGATTAGATAGTGTTGGATGATGGGTTGGAGTCGATTATCTCAAAGGTATCTTCCAACCTGGTTAATTCTATTCTATTCTATTCTATTCTATTCTATTCTATTCTATTCTATTCTATTCTATTCTATTCTATTCTATTCTATTCTAAAATCTCATTTCCTATGTAAGATGGAAATGATCTTGTGAATGACACAAAGGGGAAGAAAAAGAATACTTTTTATTATAATTATTTCTGGCCCAAGTGAATTATTACATCTAAATTTCATGCTTCCTTGAAGGTAGCAGGCAAGACATTCAAAACAATTTTTTTCATGTCTCTTACTTTTTGGAGTGCTCAATTTGATGCAGCTGAGGCTTGATCTTGAAAAATGTTGGACAAGTGGAACATTTTGAGCTCACAACAGCAAGTGATGTAATCAGGCTCTTTCCTGTGAACATATAAGAAAGCTTTAAAAAGCCCTTAGCTTTAGGAAAACTGAAGTCCTTAGACTTTCAAAATTGGTACACAAAATTAGCTGACACTTCTGAACATTTTGGCTTTTATCTTAAATATTCCATTCCCCTTGTGTAAAATAGTGATAAAAATATCCTGTTACTTCAAAAGGGTGTTGAGAGGATGAGTTCATTAATGTTTTCAAAGAATTCACATGCTGTAGTGAAAGCACCATACAAAATCCCAATAGGAAATTAATAATTCTGTATTTGTTGTAGGCATTAGGTGATGTTAAGTCAATTAGGCATAAGATTATACACTGCACAAGAAAGGTATTGAAAGATTTTTCAGTAGTCTTCTCTTCAATAAATGCTGCCCACCAAAAGGTACTTGGTGTGCCAGGAGCTGTGCAGAGAACAGTGTGGAAGCTGTAGAGGAAAGTCACCTGTACTGTAGGGGATGGGCACTCAGAGACATATTCATGTTGTACAGGCACCCTTCAAAATGTGATTTTAAGTTGCCATTGTGTCAGCATAAAATTTAGTTAGTGTTGTTAATACATGTTGTCATAGAGACATAGCTGTTCCATGACCCGCTGAGAGAATGCTGTCAGCAAAATCCTAAGGGCAGTCCTACACTTTTTGAATCTAACATGTGTTGCAGGTACCTGGGACCAAGCTTTAAACACACAGCAGGACAAAGCCAGAAAACAGCATGGCAAATGAGTTATAGTTGCTATTATGAGCCTGAGAATCCTAATTAAGTCAACTAATCTGGGGATTTTGTGATTTGAAAAACAAACGTATTTGTCTCGTGGAGTAAATAAGAAAAACCTTCTCAGAATTGTTCAAACTAATCAAAGCTTTAAGAGCTGTAAATGTTCAAACAGGAGCTCCGTGAGCAGCTGCACTGAAATCAGAAAGCTGTTACAATGGAAAATGAAATCTAAAGGCTGGTAGAAATCTGCTGGTGGATGAAACAAAGCTACACAATTTCTGTAACCTTATTTAATGTCTCCTACAAATGTGTAAATGTAAGTAGTGAATGATGGAATAAGGCATTAAAATGAATGGGAAATGGTGGGCATTATTGATCCATGTGGCCACTACATTCCCTGGCTGAAGGAACAAATCTACAGAAGCTGACGTTATGGGAGCTCAGTCTGGCACAAAGTTGAGGCAGAATGAACAGGTGGGTGAAAACAGCTCTGTGGGAAGCATGGCATGTTCAAGACAATGGTGGGCACTGCACAGCAAGCTGAGAGTTGTTAAGGTATGTTTACTAGTGGAAAATCAGGTGATGAAATGTATACCACTGGCACTTCAAGGGGGGCCTTCAGAATATGTAGGTAATGGCAAAATAACACAGTGCAAACAGGGTTTGATAATCAATCTCAAACAAAGGGGGAAAAGCCCACACCCAAAACAAAAAAAAAAAGAAACCACCAAAACACCAACTCGTTTGGCAGTGAAATGAAGACACCAAAGCAGTCATTAATACAGAAATTTATTGTTAGTTTCTTGAGTTATTACATTGAGGTCATCTAGCCAATTAGATGCTCAAAACTGACTTGAGCATCAGAAGAAAGAGGTGATCTTGGGTGGACAATGCTATGCTGTGGCTAGAACAAATGGATTTTTCTCTCTTTAATGCAGGTGCTAAGGATTGTGGAGAATGATATTTGGCATCTGCCAGTTTCCAATAACAGAGATGCTGAAAAAAGAAAAAGGAATTTGAAACCAAAGGAATTTTACTATTGTGGGGTTTGTTTGTTTGTTTGTTGGGTTTTTTTCATAGCTTCATGGTTTGGTTTTTTTTTGTGAAGACAATTTCTTTTAAATTGTAACACTCAACAAGAACAGTACCTGACTAATGCATCCCTGCCAAAAATCGTTGCTGACTCTAGGACTGAATGAGTAAAACTGAGAGGCGAGTTGTTCATTTAAATTCCTTGTTGGGGGCTTAAATTTTATTGTAGTTAACTTTATTTAACAAACTTAGAAAAAAATCTAGCCAAAAAAAAGGGAGCTTTTCACTTGTTTTAGTTACTAAGGGGCACCCTGAGCAGATAAATGGACATGCCTTCTAGATGCTCTTCACTTCTACATAGACAATCAGTTTATCTAAGACTCTGCCCTTACAGACACACACAAATAGGCTGTTAGCTCTCACTATCATCACTGTTTTGTGGGGTATTTTTCTAATTCCTTAGTTACTTAGAACTTATTTTTAGGATAGCCTTTACATTAATTACAAATACAGGCTGGGCAGTAACTGGCTGGAAAGCAGCCCTGAGGAGAGAGACTTGGGGGTGCTGGTGGACAAGAAGCTCAACATGAGCTCTCAGTGTGCGCTTGCAGCCCGCAAAGCCAATCAGATCCTGGGCTGCATCAGGAGAAGTGTGGCTAGCAGGTCGAGGGAGGTGATCCTCCCCCTCTACTCAGCCCTGGTGAGACCCCACCTGGAGTACTGTGTCCAGTTCTGGAGCCCCTATTACAAGAGGGATGTGGAGGTGCTGGAACGTGTCCAGAGAAGGGCCACAAGGATGATCAGAGGGCTGGAGCACCTCTCCTATGAGGACAGACTGAAGGAGTTGGGGCTGTTCAGTCTGCAGAAGAGAAGGCTCCGAGGTGACCTCATTGTGGCCTTCCAGTATCTGAAGGGGGCCTACAGGAAGGCTGGGGAAGGACTTCTCAGGATCTCAGGTAGTGATAGGACTAGGGGGAATGGAATGAAGCTGGAGGTGGGGAGATTCAGGCTAGATGTGAGGAGGAGGTTCTTCACCATGAGAGTGGTGAAACCCTGGAATGGGTTGTCCAGGGAGGTGGTTGAGGCCCCGTCCCTGGGGGTGTTTAAGCCCAGGCTGGCTGAGGCTCTGGCCAGCCTGATCTAGTGTGGGGTGTCCCTGCCCATGGCAAGGGGGTTGGAACTAGATGATCCTTGTGGTCCCTTCCAACCCTGAATGATACTATGATACTATGAATTCATGTCCAGCCACACTAAGTAACAAATAAGCACCAAAACAGAACACCCAATGAATCCACTTAAAAAGATAATGAGATTGGTAATAAAAAAAATAACAGTCAGAGAATGGAATTGTGTTGTTCAAAATTCTGTGCAGTAAATTAGTAGCAGCAAATGTTTAGGTACAGCTTTAAGAGTAGGCTTGGAAAAATTACAACCTGTTCCTGAAATTCACAGGGGGAAAGAGTAAATACATCATTCCTTGGTTAGATGCTATCTGCAACCTAGTGAAGGAAGAGATTAAAAAAGACTGACAGACTATCACTGATTTCTTTCTTTTTCTTTTTCTTTTTTTTTTTCCCCAACACATAATTTTTGAAAAGCATGGGTGGTAAAACAAAGAAACAACACAAGCAGTTGGATGAGGCTTCTGGGAAGAATGGAGGTGATAAACTGCACAACTGTTCCTACAGCCGCGCAGTGTACACTGGCACTAACAATGTTACTGCTGTTGACAGATACTACTCCAAGAGGGTGTTAATGCCTTCAGGCATGTGCTAAGCTATTAACCCATGCTTCTTCCTTTTTATCCCTTAGAAATTCACAGGAAAGTGACATATTATAGCAGCAGAATCTGCTTTATTCCTTAATTAGACTTTATTTTTTTTCCTTTCAAAACATATTAATTGTTACTTGGGGAAGACATCTTTAAATCCTTGTTCTTGCTTAATTAATCAATAACATACTGTTAAATCTTCATTTCAGTCTCTAGAAGGAAGCTTCATTATGCAAGCAATTAGGTGTCCTCAGCTGCTCTGCTGCTCACTTGGTTTTCTCCACAGACACAAACTAACAAAGGTTAGTTAAGGCCACTGTGTGGCTTTTTGCTCGCTGCTGTCGCAGTGTGTGTTGGACCATGAGCACTGCTGTATTCTGATCTCTCTTACGTCTAGACAGATATTCATAATGAAATAGATGTCTGGATAATGAAGTAGACTTTCATAGTACTAATGGGATTGAAGTCTATAGAGGCTGGAAAAAGAGCAACTTGCATTGCACCCTCCAGGGCTGCTGAGTTTCACAGGTAAGATGAGCACAGGCAGTCAGGATGGTTTTGCCTTATAACCTCACCTTCTCCCCACATGCTCAGCCCTGCTTGACCTGACTTGTGCTCTCAAGACTCAGCTTTGTGAAGAGCTGCACAAGCATGTTGACTAAGAAAACTGAGAGAAGCTTATTCAATACTTAATCACATCCAAAATTCTCCCAAATATATATTTATTTTTTCAGAATCAAGTTTCATTCTTGCACAGCTTCATGCACAGCCATGGCCTTCTAATGAGAGATGGAGCATGTGTTTATTGTTATGCTTCTTGGCATGGGGAAATCCTTCCCAACTAAAATAAGAAATAAAGCAACTCCTGAAGGCTACCCTCTTATGTTTCAAGACTTTCCTGAAATAGTAAATCAGACTGGAAGATGCTCATGAGAGTGCTGGCAGCGGCAAGAAGCAGGGCAGGGATGGGGTGGGAAGACCATGGGCGTAGGCAGCTGTGTTTTGTCTTTAACTGAGTTGTACAGCTAATGAGAGTACATCACTACTGTCAGAAAGAAGCTGCAGCATGCAAACTTTGAGCTTCTTGTAGTCCGAGTATGACAAAATTGTTGCAGAACAGAATTGCGATGAGACCACAGAAATCATGGGCTTTCATCCTCACCCTTATTTGTATGTAAAATGGGTATTTCATTCTTTGTAATTTAAGACAAGCCTAAAGCTTTCGGAGTCAGGAAATTTTAAATATAACTATGGAAATAATTTGGCCATTTCCCTAGTGGTCTTTTTAAGATGTAGCCTCAAGGTACCTTAGGTTTATTTTCACAGGGTCTTCTTCAGCAGAACCCAGATGCATTCTGTGCATAACCTTGCCTGTGTAGAAGCTAACCTCCACGTCAACAAACCTCCAAGTAATGCCACAAAGTTAAATAATGTTCTTAGGTCGCTCATGCTCAAAGTTTCACTGCTCAGTGTTGCCCAAGTTGCTGCTCTGGATGAGCATAGAAAACTTGCAGATGTATTCAGCAAGCATACATTATGCATTTTCCCTTGTAACTGATGACCTTTCATAACATACCTGTGTGTTGGGCATTCATCAGCTGTAATGTGATCTATAACTCATGTAAATGTATCTCTACAAAACCCATTAAATAATATATGGACCTATTCAAAAAAGTACAACAAAGGGAGGGGTTACAGATTAATGGCCACCTTTTCCTTCTTTTTTTTTAAGGGAGGGAAAACTCTAATCACTAATTGTTTCAAAGATTCACTTCTAAAGTTCTGTTTCAAACTAGGGCAATTTTTGACGTTTGTTTGCTGGGAGAGCACATTTTCAATATGTCAAAGGATGTTTTATACTATTCACCAATATATGTGTGGCTTTAGAAAAAGGTGGAGTAGATGCAGTGAGCTGAGCTAAAGGGAACATGGAAAAGCTTTCACAAGTGCAACGTGTGGATGGGCTGCTCCTGGGTTTGTTTGCTTCCTGGATTTCTTTTTATGAAAGCATTTCTCACTGACATCCAGCAAAGCCATTTTAAAATGGAGAACAGAAGTGAGTATCTCTTTCAAAAGCTTCTCCTTAAATGCCAATGTCTCATTTTTCAGTGGTACTGCAATCTCTTTATTTTACCCTAATGAAAAAGCTGTTATAAAAACTATCCAAATTATAATCACTTTTTGATGAAGTTACTTTTTTTTCCAACAGGGGCTGCTTAACCTCTGCTTTATCTTCCTGTCTGGTATGGAGAGAAGTTATTTCAGAGGTGCCTCAGTTTTCTAATCTCCACTCCATACACAAACAGGAGACAAAAGTGAGAAGCATCTGAGCTGAGGAAAACTTGCTCTTTACTCCTGATGATGACTTTTTAATGCTGGAAAATCACACAGAATCATCAAACCACCAAGGTTGGAAGAGACCTCAAAGGTCATCAAGTCCAACCTGTCCCCACAGACCTCATGACTAAACCATGGCTGTATGCTTAGCTTTGGTTTTGGGTATGAGATATAAATTCAGGCTCTCTAAGCCATGTAACACAACCCTGCTTACCCTCAAATTTATCACGCATCTAGAGATGTGTAAAACCCAAGTATTTGTCTCAGGCAGTATGTGTGGAAGTGCAATGCAGGTGAACCTTCATTTCCAGTATCCTAATTAATAATTAAATAAATTGCTGAAGCGCTAATCCAGTATATTGCGTATTTACTGTTAACTTAGACCCAAAGGCCAATGAAGACTCATTCTTCACTTTAAGGAAGATGTCTCAGCTCTCTCATTTGGTGATTCCTGAATGCTGGGACATTCGTTTTGTCTGTAATCATTAAATGGCCTAAGGAAAGGACAGCTGCAGCATTTGAAGTTCTTTGCTTGCCAGCAGAATGGCAAACAGACATTAAAAAACCCCAACTAACTCAGATGTGCCAACTGAAACTCTGCACGAGTAATCACCACAGCCTATCAAATGGAGAGAAACACATGCATAATGATTTGTAAATTAAATCCTTTGTGGCTTTCAATTAGTGCTTATATTCCTACTAAAATTTAATCAGTGCAAACCCATCCTAGTTAGCATTCCTGTCAATAAGTAGAATTTTTTTTTGTGAAGCCATTTATTCTCTTGCCCTTTTTTGGTGCGAGATGGTGTTATTCTGTAATAAATAGCCACAATGATGATGATGATGATGGCTGTTCTGCAGTTGGAGTTCTTATACTGGTCGTGTGCTATTGCAGAAATAATTGCCATTTCTTTTCCAGGATTTGGCTTTTTATGGTGCCTCAGGACATGCATTTCTCATGGCTTCAGGAGGAGTGCAGGTGGTCATTGCTTCACTGAGTGCTGTCTGCCACATATTATTATTCAAACTTTGTCACAAGTTTGGATATTTACTGTTACATGAATGATGTGTCAAGTCACTACTTACTCCAGAGTATGTGACCACACTCATAGCAGGAGCAGGGAGCTCATTCTGCCCCTATACTCAGCACTGGTCAGGCCACACCCTGAGTACAGTGTCCAGTTCTGGGCCCCTCAGTTTAGGCAAGATGTTGACTTGATGGAATGTGTCCAGAGAAGGGCAACAAAGTTGGTGAGGGATTTGGAGCACAAGCCCTACGAAGAGAGGCTGAGGGAGCTGGGGTTACTTAGCCTGGAGAAGAGGAAGCTCAGAGGAGACCTTATTTCTCTCCACAACTACCTGAAGAGAGATTGTAGCCAGGTGGGGGTTGGTCTCTTCTCCCAGGTAACCAGCGCCAGAACAAGAGGACACAGTCTCAAGCTGCCCCAGGGGAGGTTTAGACTGGATGTTAGGAAGAAGTTCTTCATAGAAAGAGTGATTGGCCATTGGAATGGGCTGCCTAGGGAGGTGGTGGAGTCATCATCACTGGAGGTGTTTAGGAGGAGACTTGATGGGATGCTTGGTGCCATGGTTTAGTTGATTAGATAGTGTTGGATGATGGGTTGGACACAATGATCTCAAAAGTCTCTTCCAACCTGCTCCTATTCTATTCTATTCTATTCTATTCTATTCTATTCTATTCTATTCTATTCTATTCTATTCTATTCTATTCTATTCTATTCTATTCATTGGCTTTTCAGTGTTGTTATGCCTTAAGGTAGAAATTTGACCTCTTCATAAGTCAGTGCTAGACATTGTTAGATGAAATAATCACTAAATGATGACAGTGATACACATATGCAAAAACACTTTCTGGTCTTTATCTGTCATCTTTTCGTGACTCTGTGGCCACCAGACTTGCCCCTTCCTCCCCTTCTAGGATAGTTATTGCTGATTGATTCTGCTGTTATCCAGAGACAAAGGAAGAGAATGAGGGGAAAAAACTTCTTGCTGAGTTGGCAAACATCTGCATAGCTACAAATCTGATCTATCTCCTGAATTATTACCCACTTTCTTTGTGGTGATTGCAAGTGAATTTGCTAACACTTTGTCTGTGAACAGGAATTCTTTTCAGAGTGATATGAATATGGGAGGTAGGCAAATTGTTTCCTCCAAGGGTCTAATAGCTAGAATTCTGGAGATAGCTTTGGGACATCTGAGAGAAAGATTTAGTGGGATTTATTCTCTACAGAAAGCCTCCCTCTCCCTCTGGTTTTTGGTTGATCTTTTTCTTGATTTGGGTTGTTGGGTTTTTGGGGGGGGGTTGATGGGTTTTGGTTTTGTCTGGGTTTTTTTTTTAGGGGGAAAATTGATGTCTCTGTAAATTTTGAGGATTTTTTCACTTTTACTGAAAATATTTTTTGTCTCTCCAACTTGAAATTACTTTGGACTTCAAAGCTTTCACCCAAAGAATGAAGAAGAGCACTGTGTAAAGTGAGAACATATTATTTCTCTTTTAAAGATGAGAAAACCGATGTACAGCAAGAAGGTGAAGTATCAGGTGCCTTGACCAAAATCTCAAAGTGGATCTGGCAAAATCCAAAACACAACTGAAATATTTCAAGCTGAGAGCACAAACCTTTGTTTCTAACACTATGTCATTTTTCTCACCCTTTGGTTGTTCTCTGGCATGGATACTGAGGGCATGCTCCCAGAAGATGAGGGCTGTTTGTAGGGCCTTACTAGAACTAATGAAACGTGTGTAATATGTGCCTGAGAGTTTCTCTCTCAGAAATCATCCAAGCTTTTGCCTTTCTTTGCAAATATATCTGTTTTACAAAACCATCTTCTGAGAGCAATCACTGATGTCTAGCTGCTCTTCAGACCTCTTAAAGTTTGCTTTTTGTTAATTCATATTGAAATATAATTGATCAGATTCAGGTTAGTGGATTTAGTTTCACTCTCATCAAATGACAGGTATTGGTTGCTAGTTACAACACCTTAGCATCTGATACCCTCTAGGTGGCTGAAGAGGCACTATCTCATTTCTTTTAGGATTAGTGTTCAACAGCAAATTTACTGTCTATTTTAATGCAGGTGAGGTGAAGGTGTGCTAACTAGCAACATTTATTAAGATACTAGAGCCAGGATTGAAGCTTTAGAAGGCAGTGAGCAAAATAATACCTAGGTAATATTGATGCAAAGGTTTTGTGCACTGAATCTCTCAGACAAACGTTGGGTGATTTCCCTTCCCCAGTGCAGACACTCTAGCCTGTGAAGTCCAGTTTTGCAGTTCTGACATTCTAGCTTTCTGCTGATGTCAGACCAGTTGTTGATAGTACCTACTGCATGCTTGGCTGGCATCAGGAAAATGGTCCTGCGGGGTGGCCTCTAGGCCTCTAGTCCAAATTTGCACCAAGTGCAAGTGCTTTTGACCAAGTTATCCTCATTTTCACAAAGGAAAACCATGAAGGGCAGCACTGGAGTAGCCTTGAGAGCTGATGTGTGTGCAGCAGGGGGAAGCATGAGCTTCAGTGCAGCTTGGCATTGATGGGGTTCTGCCCTTGCGGACTGACGGAGTACACACATAGATGAGAGAAATATCAGGGATTTCCAGCTCTCAATAACTCCTGTGCAAGGATGTGCCTTAAAAATGTATTTGTCTTGGTTTTGTGGTGACATACTTGACTTTATGGCAAGGTTTTTGTTTTCAGTGCTAATCCATGATAGCAGTATATCTAGGAGCAATTCTTTACAAAAGTGGAAGGCAGAAATGTTTCACATTTGCCTTTTGTTTGTATGAGACATTCAGCTCATGAAATACTTTCAAGAGACCATAAGCTGTCTGTCTGCTATGCACTCAAAATCCCCTTCCTCCCCTCTGCCTTGGTTTCATGTGCCTGTAATTGGAGCCTAGAGTCACTGGGACACAAGTGTTTCCAGGGTGTGTTGACCTTGGCTGTGGATGGCAGATGCATGTTTGGTTGTGGATAGCTTTGCTTACCAGCTTTCAGGTGTCACCCTCTTCCAGCATGGAGAAAGTGAGCCAAGACATGCATTACTGGGCAGAGGCTGTGTCCAATAGCAGGCATGCTTACTCCTTGCTGTACTCTTTCCAAAGAGCAAATGCTTTTTTGTTCCTCTTGGATACAGTGCAGCTCAGTGGTAGGAGTGCTCCACACGCTCCCGTGATCCTTGTTCTTTGCACCATATCTGAGACAAAATATCTGTCACACAGGAGGTTTGTGTTTGTGCTGCACCTGCTGGTGTCCTTGCTACTCAGCCACAATGATAGCACACCATGGTGCCAGCACACCACTGTCTTCACAGAGCTGGATGTTACCCTTTCCTGTACTGCTGGGAAAAGAGTTGCCTGGAGCAAAATGGGATGCAGCTCTGCTGACATTGGACCATTTACCCTGGTTTACTTAATTACAGAACATCAAAGGAATAATGAAAAAATATCTGTTTTCTGCTGCTGTGTCTCTGGCTGTCTCCTACAGTCAGTTGTGGGTGAGCCTGAAGGGTCCTGAAAGAGGCAGGTCTCAGATTAGGTGCTGCCAATGCCTTGTATTCCTCAAACAAACTGCATACTGGGTTTGGGGTTTTTTTTGTTGTTTGTTTGTTTGTTTTTTCCCTTTAGGTTGAACCTCTGTAAATAATGACAGAGAATTGATCTAGTCAATTAATACTTTAATAAGTTAGGTAACATACCAGGAAAAAAAGACAAAAGATTCCTTCAACTGCTCAATTTTTAGGTGATCGTCTGAGCAAATTGTGCACATGCAAACATGTTTCAGAGTAGGTTTGTGCTGTTGAAAGTGCCATAGCAGGCTATTTGGATGGTCTAGGCCATGATTTGATATGTTCCCAGTGTCTTGAGACACTGAATAACTTGTTTACAAAGTATTTCATCCTCTGAATCCCTATGTGGGAAGTGAGGGAATATGACTGCACTGAACACACAGGGGAGTACAGAGTGGGTCTGGAGGAAAAGGCCTCTGTACAAGCAGAACTAAGGACTAAAGAAACAGTTGTGGTCCAATGCCTTCAATAGTCCAAATAAAATCTCTCTGGAAATTGAGACAGAAGACATGGTTTGATTAAAAGAGCTTACTCTTGCCATTCAGAGGTGTGATGCTATAGACTATAAGGGAGTGGGAACATAAATGCCTATAGATGTAGGGGCTGAGTATCTGTTTATGTTCACATATGTCTGCACACAGAGAAAGAGAGGAATGTAAATAAGAGACAGAAAGAATTCAAATGATTCCTGGTCCTTATTGCCATTTCTGCCAAGTTCCTTAATGCCCTGTTTCACACAGAGTATTCATTTTAAGAAACACTTGCAGTTAATGACAATTGTAAACACATGAGCTGTGGATAAGCATTGCAATGTGTCTGTTGTTCTACGATTTATGAGTCTGATGCTCTCTTCATGAGAAACTTCTGTAGCTTATTTCTTGGCATGGGATTAATTTTGGTTCCTCAGCTGTAGGAGAGCATGGCTACACATTGACTACCTTTGTCTGAAACATGACTGACTCTTGTTTATCAGGAGCTGTGGTCTTACTCTGGCTTTCTGCCTAGCACGCGTTTGATGGAGCTTGAAGCTGCAGGGCAGGATTGTGTTTTTGTCTGTTGCATAATAGGCAGGTGCTGGCACACTCCAGAGCTCATTTGCAGGGTGTCCCCGCTCAGAGACCTTGCTGCGTCTCCATCAGTCCATCTCAAGCAGCCAGGATTTCCACAAGCCCATGTACTTCAAGTTTCTGTCACCTTGCACAGCAGGTGCAGGCTCTAGGCATTCCTATCTTGTATCTACAGAGATTCCCAAAATCTGCTTTGACATGAGCACCAATGAGTAGGAGGAAAAAGTTTAACACAGACAAGTATTTGCAGTGACAATTTTGCTCCATAAAATGCATAAAAGCTATTGTTTTCTCATCTTACTCACAGCAGCATGCTGCCTTATTTGAGTGTGTGGAGGATGTAATGGCACCTCCATGAAGACCAATTAAAGATTAGCACACACCCATTTTTAACAGGTGCTTCATTTAGCTACTCAGTGCCTTCAGCAAATTACTTGGCTCAGCATCCTACAGCTCTCTCCTTTCAAGTTTAATTTACCCTAACTGGATTTAAGTTAAGCATCATCTCAATATCATCATCACAGCATTGCTCAAGTTCCAATTTGGCAAGGCTGAAGAAAGAAGATGAACAAAAAGTCCCATCCTAGGAGAAATTGCATCCAAGGTAAACATGTTTCAAAGGGAAATTGTTCCCAGCCTTGGACCCAGCAGAATCTTAACTCCCACTGTAGTCCCAGAGTTCAAATATCTCAGAAATATGGAGAATATATGAAGCCTAAATGCAAGCTAAGAAGCTAAAGATGAACTTGATTGCTCAGAATTAGAAGAGCTTTGTAATTCAGCCTCTGCTTTTTGTATCTTTGTGAGGTGGGTTTTTTTTTCTTTTTCTTTTTCAAATGAGCTTTTGAAGTAATGGACTCAATTTTGTAAGCATCAGAATATCAGATAAGTGTAAAGTGGCAAAGCAATATAAGATTATTTTCATCCCCTATAAGGATAAGTAAGTTTAAGACCCAAGCATTTTGCTGCAGTTGAAACATTTAAAGCTTTGGTACCTGTAAGCTTTGTTGTAGTCACAATAACATGCTCTATGTGAAAGGTTTTTTTTTTTTCCTTTTTCTTTTTTTCATAATAATGTTTATGAAAAGGGAGGAAAAAGTATCAGCCACAACAGGCATACTTTAAGCATACATTAGAGGATAAGCACTGAACGTTTCAGGAAAATAATTCCGTGTCAAAACCTCGCTGTGGATTTGTAGGCACCATTATGATTCTTAAAGTGCTGTGTTTATTTATTTTGGCAAATTAGCATGCACTGGACAGGAGCTACAGCTGTGCAGAGCTTGGCTGTGTTTCAGGTGCATGTGCTTCTCAGGCAGAAGGCAGCCCAGTATAACCTGGTCTGGCATTCTGACTGGGTGGGTATCTCTATACCTAAAACAAAAGGCATAAACCTAACTATTTCCAACTGCTTGCTGTTCTTAATAAGCAGCAAACGTTTTGTGTTCTTACAGAACCCTCTACAAGGACTTTAAAAGATTTACAAGCATTACTGCCTAAAGCTGCTTATACTTACTCTGGGTTAGAGTGATGGTATCAGAGTTGCATTCTGTGCTAGTCTCCAGTAAACGATAGAGCATTGCCTATTATCACGTTACTGCATCAGTTTGTATTCTGGAAGTCTCCAGTTACTTAACGGTAGACTCTCTTAAATTATTTATTGTTATTACATATATTTTCTATGATTGTAGTGCCTAGGAGCTTTAAACATGGAACAAGACCCAAAACCAATACAAATATGCACCGAGAGAAAGCCCCTGCCCCAAAGTGCTTGCAGGGTGACAGTATGATGCATGTACCAAGGAACAAGACGGTACCAGTGTAACAGGGAGGGATTAAGCACGTCAGTAGCCTGTCTTCTGGTTTTGTAGGCATCATGAAAAAGAATATACCTAGTGGAAGCAAGTAGCTTAGGTTTGATGGTTGGAGGTAAGAGGAGTAGCCAGCACGACCAGTGCAAAGGTGAAGTGACATGGGCATATGGATTAGAAAAATTATCTTGGTAGAGCGTTCAGGGTAGAGATCAGTGGGGCAAGGCTGCATTTGTCAGGGTAGGATGTTGCAATATTTAAGATGGTAAGAGTTTGGATAAAGGCTCTGTCTGGGTGAATAAAGCTCCAATTTCAGGGGTCTTACACAAAAAGAAATGAGAGATACTGGGATATAATCTAGACATCAGAAGTTAGAGTGAGGCTGTTTTTCCCTTGTCAGAGGTGAAAATTTAACCTTTTATTTATGCATTTATTGATTTATTTTCTGAGATGGATATTTTGTTTCCCCCCTCAAACCAGAAAAGCTTGACTCCACAGTGTTAACATATTCCAGCTAGGCTGACAAATGTCAGTTTCATGGTGTGTCTTGGAATACTTTACCCTGAAGTTTCAAATGAGGTGGCAGAATCAAGGAACTCAGTAAGAATACAGGGTATAATTTTTCTTACAAAAGTTCTGGTACTCAGGGTTTCAGTAAGAGCTGAAAAGCACTACTAAATGTGCAGCAAATTAGAACTGAATTCAGTGGAACTGGGAATTCACACTGATAAAACTACTGAATTTTACAGTAAATTCTGTATTTTCTTTTGCTGTCTGATTAGAGACTTCTGAATAGTTGAGACTACCATTTTATCACCTTGCACATATGTGTTTATGTAGCCCTGTGTGTTGCATTTCTGTTGACAATACACCTGGTATTGTCACAATGACAGTTTTTAGCTTTACACAGCTCAGCATACCAGTGTCAGTGCTTTCCAGTCAAGCTTTTCACCATTACTTTATATTACTTGTTGTAGATACAAATTACCAAAAGAATGTTCGACATCTTCATGGCTGTGCTGGATGGCTAAGACTGTAATAGGAACATCTTCTATCTCTATACTTACTAAATGTAGGCTGTTTCCCAGGATGTTTCCTACTTCACATCTGAAGAAATGGCTTTACTGGAAGCTAGAACACCTTAATCCATCTATATTGGAAAATCTAGCTGTAAATTACTTGATGATCTCACACTGGACAAACAACAAAAGCTTAGGTTTTTCCAGAGGTGGCCTAATGCATGAGTAGTGTACTTGTCTAGGCATTTATATCTGGTGAAGAATATCTGGTTCAATCTCCAGAATTTAAAAATGAGAACAATTCATACTCATACAGATGCCTGCAGAAGCTACTTCCTTGTCTTCCACATGGAATATGTGAAAAGACTTTGAGAAAAGCTGTGGTGTTTAACTTTAGGTAGGCAATGATGGTGTGATTTAGCAGGTCAAGTCAAAACCTCACAGCATAGGAAGCTTCTCTTCAGACCAGTGATTGACAAGGAAACTATGGACTTCCCTGTCTTTGCCAGGTTATTTGCTCAACTTAAATAGCTGCAGTTAAGAGTTTACCTTCATGGACAGTTTATACATGGCCTGAGCTCTGTACACTAATTTCTTCATCTCTGAAAGCTGCTTGTGATTGTTTCAAGCCTTCAGAGGTTACAGGTTTACTTTATTAAACATTAACCACTTTTACACACTTCACATCTCTTGCTCTAATCTCCTTCTAAACAAATTTGATACAATCTTAACCCAGTACCATTTCCTTCTTCAGTGCTGTGTCTCCACCTGATTCTGGCTTCAGCTTGTGTTCCCCAACCCCTCATGATGTGGGCTGAAATTGCAGCCAACTGGTATAACTTTTAAATGGCATTGTTGAACAGCTTCACCATTATACTCATGGACAGGTTGGACTCGATGATCTTTGAGGTCTCTTCCAACCTTGGTGATATTGTGATACTGTGTTTGGCACTGCAGAGGGCCAGTGACTCAACAGGTCCTCCTGCTGCACTGCCTTAACTGTGCTATCTGTCAAAAGCTGTGTTGATGCAACTTTCCACTCTACAGCAAATTTACCTTTTGCCCTGAGAAATACCCTGTAGAGACTGTTTCATTGGCTTGCTTGGGTAGCAGAGGTAAAGAGATTTCTCCTGTTCCATCTGGACTGAAAAGGAACAATGTAGATTTCTTTCTCATTGGGTTTGATTCAATTTTCATCAGCCATGCTTGTATTTAATTATTTGTGCTCCTATAATTCAAAATCAAATAAGAAAAATGACTATGTATAAGCTAAAGCCTATGGAAGAGAGATTGGTTTATTTGTTCAGACAGTTCTCACATGGAAACAATGGTGATTCATCTCTTGAACTAATGGGAACTGATTTAGCATTTCACCCTTACAGCAACAGAGAATGCCTGTACTGAGCCTCATTCAGCACAGGAGCAATAAGGCTGTTGAGAGTGTCCAGCACTGCCAAGTTTTACAACCATTAGAATGAGAGATTAATCAATTTCTTATTCATAAAGCAGAAATCAGCTTGATCTCTTCACCCTTCTTCAGGTGGTTGACAGAGAGTGAACTGTTTAAGACACACAGGTGTGGTAATGGGCTAAACCCTGATGCTTGAAGACCAAAAGTGAACTTCACCATCCTACTAACATTGGGAGTGGGTCAAAGTATTGCTAGTTGCTATGGTTTGGTAATGATTTGACAAAAGCAAACTCAGGACTATCCTGCTTTTGCTAGTATATTGTCTAACATGCTACTACCATCAAAATGAACACTTCAAAACTCTCTTGAAGTGAGAAGTTCCTCTTTGATTATGGAATGATTGGGTAATTAGATTCCTAGCGGTAATCTGTTGCAGTGTGTCAATTATATGCTAAAGTCCATTACTGGCACATTTCTTTTTTTAGCAGTCTCTCTAACTAAACCTTCTTCTGTCAAGGCTCTGTCAGTGCAAATGGAGTAAGAAGAGCCCTTAATAATATTCCATACACAGTTAGGGAGAGGAGGCATCTCTTCTGTGCATGCTGCTGCATGCAAAATCATTACAATGTTAGAAATGGCAGAGATGAAAGAAGCTTAATATGTCTTGTAGAGTTCAGAACCCTAATTGTTTCTACTGTTGCCCTGCCCCATGTAATGTATATCTGTCAGGAAGTCTCTCTTGTGCAGAGTTGCAGTATGTTAATGTATCATTTGGAAGATGGAGTTACATTAACCAAATGAGTACACTGCAGAAAAATGTTCAGTATTTGGGTTAGTTTTGCATTCAGACAAATATAAACTTCCAGTGTAAATATCCATTATCCCTTTAGCAAGGAAGATCCTGCTATCCATAACATCAAGGACTCCTCCTAGGAGGTTTTTAGAAGATATTTTGTATCATGACAAATGTGAGCCTTGCTCTGTGCTTCAGCCATGCAGTAAGAGTGAGCAAAATGCAAGCAACATAGAAAGTGGATGCCAGGATCTGAAAGGCAAAGGAAACCAATCATTTAATATATTATCTTTATGTTTCAGATTCTTGCTTTTGAATTTCCTGAAACTTAATTTAAGTACTCTCTTCATATTATTTTGGCTGTAAATTATTTATACGTTTCCCTATCTTTTATGGCACTCAGTTTCAGGGCTTCCTGCGAGACCTCATCAGCTTCTAGCAACATGCTGAGGCACTGCTGTAATCCGTCAAAAAGGAGGGGAGATGAGGCTAACAAAGTGATGCTCTGGGATTTGTACTAGCATGAACTGTCAAAGATGAATAACTAATGGTGTGTTTTCTCATTTCTGAAAAGATGTGGAAAATCCCTGGTAATTTTGTTAGAATAATTCATTAACCAGCATTTTTACCCTTCATTGTTAAATCTTACACATCTCTCTTGTTTTCCTCCATCTTGGTGAAGAACTCTAGTATTTGTCCATCTCCTGCTCCAAGAAGGCTATTTCCCAGAGCATCTCTGCTGGTATTTTGTTCCAGTCAATTTGAAATATGTCTAGTAAGAGAGATGCTTCTGCATCCTTCAGACATGAGGATACAGTCCAGGACATCTCATTTACCGGTATTTCTTCCCTCTCTGTGAATTTAGCCAAAATATGCCTCTCTTCATTGCATCCTGTTACTGCTAGGGCTGTACATATCTTTATTCCTCTTCCTGCAACATAGTTTTCCTTTCAGGCACTTGGAGACTGCTATTTGGCACTTGTAATTTTGCCAAGCTGCAGCCAAGATCAGATTGTGCAGCATCCTCATCAGTGAGCACAGGCTGAGCAATCCTTCATGGGAACTGTACTATGCCCAAGTGCAGCATGGAGCCCATGATCCCCTGCAGTATGCCTTGGCACAGGTGTGCTCAAGAATGATTTCTCTTATTCCCTAGCCATGTATCCTTATAAACTCCCATTCCATCAGCTCCCCGAGTTTCTCGTAAGTTTGTCTCAGTGTCACTCTTCCCCCCCATCATCCAGAGAACAATGTCTGCACTTCATTATTTTGGATCCTTTCATAGTCATAAAATCTACTTAGGTTCTCCTTCAGTTTCTGGAGAACATCTTCATTTTTAAATTGTGATAACTAAAGCAGAACACTTTCTCTTTTATTATCAAGAGGAGAGAAAAAGTCATTGATGGAGCAGGAAAGCCTTTTGCAGTTCTTAGGATGGTGGGTATTAAGTTCCTCCTGTGAAGGACAAATTTCTAGAGCCACATTTACATGAGCAACCATGTGGAAGTGCTTGGGAGTGGCTACCTATTAAACCGAATTTTTTCTTCTCATGAACTTCTTCAAGCCCACAGCTGCATTCTTCACTGCTATGGGAGATTCCAAACTGAATCCCAGATTTTCTGTGGCTGACTTGCAATCAGATTTATTGACTAGGGTAGACTGACTTTCAGAAAGTGTAAAAGACAAAACAGCAACTGTGGGAATAAAAAGAATATTTTTTTTCGTTACTGGCAACTTCCTTGCTCTGACTTTTTGACCACAACCCAAGGTCAATTAAATGCCTCAGAGAAACTGGAGTCACTCCAAATCAACTTTGTCATTGTTGATTAGGTGGATGAAGAACATTTTTACAAAAATGAAAAAGAAAAAAAATAAAAGGTTTCCAGGGAGACCTTTCAGTAAGTGACTTGTCCATGAATTGAAGATCAGACCTTTTCACAGGGCAATTCACTGGTTTGCTCAAGTGTTCTCACAGAAACTTGGTGCCCCCAGATGTTTTTCTTCTTGTACAGTGGTGTCAAGTCAACCATCAACACGCTCAGCTGGAGTTTTCCTCCTTCCTTGCTTTCCCATCCTCTGCTCCAGCACACTATTCGTTGAGTACCTTGCTCACTCCAGCCTGGAGAGAGAAGTCATTATCAGGGAATAATACTTTTTTTGACTATGGTTGATAAGGAAAGTTAAAAACAACCAAAAAATGAGCACTAAATGAAGATGATCCTGTTGACTGCCAGAACTATCTTTGAAGACTTCTAAACAATCAGAAACTTCAGTTTGTTTTCAGCATATGCTCCCAGGGGAAGGTCATCTGATTCATATCCGTCAAATGTTGAGGGGATGAGTCACAGTCAAACAAATCACACTTTTCTAGCTTGTCTTTACACATACAGGAAGGAATAATCTCTCTTCATTTAAAAGGACTTTTTCTTTCTTCCTTTTTTTTCTTCTTCTTTTTATTTTTTTAAATAGACAACTCTCAATAACTTAGCCCCATGTTATCTGTTTTCCTTGAATTATGAATATTTATTCTCCTCCATATCCATAAATAATAGATAATCTACAGTTGCCTCATTTTTTTTTCTCTTATGACCTTTATATGCATTCTGTACTTTAAACCAAGCTCTCTCATAGTTACAAAAACCTCTAATTTCCAGATGAAACTTAATTCAACACCCACGAAAGAAAATCTTCTCTCCAAATAATAGCTAACATCACATTTTATATTCTTCACTGCCAGTCAGCCAACACTGGACATGAGCAGAAAAAAAAAGTACTCTGCTCCAGAAATCATCACTTTGTGCTACGGCATGTGAGATGTGATAAAATGCCTACATTCCTCTGCCTTCTGGTACTAACCCCATGACTGCAGTATTAGTGAGGAGGTGTGAGAAGTGCCCACTGGGTGCAGTACTCCTATAAAGCTGGCAGGACATTGTGCAGATGGAGCACCTGCATTTTTACTCTAGGAAATCTCTGGAGCTGGGACTGCCCTTTTACTCTTCCTCAGAGGCTTTCTTGCATGCCACCTGCCCCAAGGTTGGTAAACTTTGGTGTTTCCATTTGCATTGTTTTACAACTTCTACTGGTCAAATACATTATAAAAATGGGTTCTTTTTTTATGGCTATGCATGCTGAGGCAGTATTGTGTATTTCAGCTCATTCCTGCTACATTCCAAAATGTGCCAGCACAAAAGGTGGGATGGCTTTCCACTGGATCAGGGAGCTCTGTGAAAGGCAACCTAGTGAAATAGTTGTCTTCAGCCCCATCCGTTTCTGGCTGGGGTTTAGTCTGCAGCCACCTGCATGCTGTGTGAGTGTGGAGGTCTGGGGGTGGCTGCTAAGCAGTGATGGCTTGAGCCAGATGAAAAGCTATTAAAGAAAAGCTTCCAGAAAGGTGTGCTCTGAACTGTGACCTGAATGTAAAATAAATGCATTTGCAAAACATGTTCAGGAAATTAAATTAACATCTCTGTTTGCAGGGAACTGAAACTTTTGGGGGTTTTGTTTTCCTCTCCTAATGTTTATTAAAATGACTAAAGTGTAAGCCTGAATGAGACAACTATTTTAACAACCACCTTCTAATACTAATTAAAAAAAAATGCATTAATTTAGATTTATCACCATGCACCCCAAACAATGCTCAGTGAATGTGTGAGGGTCTTGTAGCTGCTGCTCAATAAGACCCTGAACTGCTGTCCAAGACCTAACCTCTTTAGAGTTAGGTAAATAATCCCATTTTAGAGAAAAAGAACCTTGATACACAGGGAATGAATTCAGGACAATTAATCACAGGATGTATCTGGGGCCAGAGCCAGATCTTCTGACTCACAGTGCTTCCTTTTTGTTAAGGAAAAAAAATACTTATTATTCATAATTATATCATAGAATTACTGTTAGGGGGAAAAAAAGTTCATAAACTTAAAGGTAGTCCTGTTTATTAATCCCATTATGACAGGTATGATTTTAAACTATATTCATTTCAATATCACTTATTTGTGTATTAAACAAATAAGTATCTCTAATCCTTTTGTTTGTACATCTATATGAAGTATTCCTAAATTATCTTTAAAAGATCTTTCAAACTTATCCCATGGGAAGCACTGCCATTTCATAGTTTATTCTGAATTCTAAACTTTTCTATTTCCAGAAGACTGGGCCTGCCTGTGAAGGGATGCCAATCTCCTCCTAGCTCCTTTGGTTTTAAATGGGCGTTTGCCAAGACTAAAAGTGGTTGAAGAGAGATCCATTGAACACTGAATCGTAACTAGAAGCAATATAAAATAGAAAGAGGGGGAAAAGGACACACACACACCCCTCAAAGCTGCATCTGATCATGAGGCTAATTTATCAGACATGCCAAAACCTCTTGGGCTTCCAATGCGAATAGGTAGACAGTATCTTTCCAAGGTAATTATTGAGTGGTTTTCCTGGCTGCTGTCATTTAGGTCCTTTGGTCACTTCAGGTGAAATAAATGCTGCTGTTGAGGCACATAACTGATTCTGACATCACACTTTTTCTAGGAAAATAATATACAATGAAATTTGTGTACCCTAACTCATTCTGCCTTACCCCTAATATTTCTCCACTCTTCAAACAGCTATGATGCTGTATTGTCTCTGCCATAAATCCCTGCATTTGTCGGTCTAAGCCCTCATTTTGTCTCCTGCCCCATTTTTTACATCTTCAAACTCATTCTTAAAATAGATATTACTTTCTACTAAGAAATATTTAACTAACCACTTCTTTATTGAACTCTGCTCTTGCCCCAACTTTGTCTTTTCAACAACACTCAGGTCCAAAATTATTTCTATACTGGACATTATGTTCTTGAATATTCCGTATCCCAAATATACCCCCTCCAAAAAACCCCCCAAAACACAGAACCAAGGGCCAGGATTTTTAAACCTGCCTGAAAAAAAACAGGGAGGTTAAAAACTAAAGAGTAATTTACACACCCAAAGGGATAGCTGAGTTATTTTGAGACTTGAACCCCAATTGTAGATGCTGTGCTCTTAAACCATATAACCCTGTTTGTTATATTAGGTATGACAGTATCATCAAGCCTTATTCTTTGGTTGTGATGTAGCATGTGAAGTACATCTATTTACATTTCAGAGAGACTGAAATGATACTTGACCAAAAAAAAAAAGGCAATAAAACCCATCCAAATATCGCTATAAAGTGCACCAGAGAAGTGAACATACAGAGAACCTTGGAGGTCAGATACCTACAATTCACATTATTGGAATGGAGTCTATCCAGAAAGAAGGATCTTGTCCCAAGTTTTGTCAGTGAATCAATATCTCTTTATGTGAGAAAGGTCTCCAAGATAAATTCTGGGCCACAGAGAAAATTAGTGTTAAAGATAACATTTCCTCCTCTGTAAGTTTCATTTAGAGTTATATGTTGAAACAACACAAGGTGAGGCAATGAACCGAGTGAATAGGATGTCATATTGGTTTAAAACAATAGAAGATTTACCTTAATGTCTTAATACTATGGTGTCTGTAATGAACACTCCTGGAGCCCCACTTGAAAGCTGCTTTAGTACCAGGTTAATTCATGTTGATGGTTACTGCCTATTAGTCATCACTTCCAGAAGGAATGACAGCAACTGGATAGTTGAGAAGAAATGCTGCAGTTGATGATTTGCGTTATGAAAAATGCCAACGTCAGATCGATTTTTTTGGTGTCCTTGAGAGTCTGAGGTTTGAGGAAATGACAGGCAGAGTTCACCTCTGTGGGCACATGGCTGGGCACAGGGAGCCCTGGTCTACTCCTAGAAACCTTCCTCTATATAATATTAGACAACCCTTGACTGACGAAAGCAATGTTTGGAAAGAAAGCCATAAATTTCCCCCTCTGATCATACAATCAATAGGGGTGGAAAAGACCTCCAAGATCATCAAGTCCAACTTGTCACCCAAGACCTCATGACTACTAAACCGTGGCTTCAAGTGCCATGTGACTCCACCACCTCCTGGGCAGCACATTCCAATGGCTAACAACTCTCTCTGTGAAGAACTTTCGCATCACCTCAAGCCTAAACTTCCCCTGGCACAGCTTGAGACTGTGTCCTCTTGTTCTGGTGCTGGGTGCCTGGGAGAAGAGACCAACCCCCACCTGGCTAAAACCTCCCTTCAGGGAGTTGTAGACAGCAATAAGGTCTCCTCTGAGCCTCCTCTTCTCCAGGCTAAGCAACCCCAGCTCCCTCAGCCTCTCCTCACAGGGCTTGTGCTCCAAATCCCTCACCAACTTTGTTGCCCTTCTCTGGACATGTTCACGAGTATCAATGTCCTTCTTAAATTGAATTCTGTGTCCAGAATTGGACACAGTACTCAAGGTGTGGCCTAACCAGTGATGTATCTGGAGTTACGGCATCATGTAGATTTTTTACTCCATGTTGATCCCAAGCCCCTCATTTCCCAGGTAATCTTCATTGTTTCAGAGAAAGATTGAGAGAAAGGAATGGAGGTTGGATACCTTTTTCGGGAGGATGTTGTAGGCTAATACATGGTGATCTAACTGGAGATACTGCTGCTCGCTGCAGGGGACTTGGACAAGATGACCTGAAAGGGTCCCTTCCAACCCGATGCATTCTATGACTCTGTGTGCCTAGAGGGTGGAATTCACATGTTGAAATCACCTACACACATCTCACCCTATACAGTAATTGCAATGGGCATTAGGATTTGTTGGAAAGGATGACAGGTTCCCCACCCACCTCCTCCTCAGCTCCAAACAGAGGAAGGTCTGGGGAAAGGCAGAAGTGGAGCTGTGGGTCACAAATTAATTGAAAGGAGAGAAACTTAATGGGCATGGATTGACAGGACAAAGTAAGACTTTTGAGATCTGACATCTTAGATTTAGCAACTGCAACAATGCATAAGAATAAGATGTCAAAGTCAAGATCTTTTTTATTTTAATTAGCAGCCCTTGATATTATTACTGAACTTGGTTTTTATGTATGGGTTAGGCAAAGGGGCAGTGAGTAATCCTAGGCAGCTATTTTTCCTTGGGTAGCAAAGCTTGCTAGAGAGCATACATTACCAGTTCTAGTGCATAGAGGTATGTAAAACATTTCACAATAATAAATATCTAAGCAATTCCTTATTAATAATTTTAAAATACTAATTTCTTTCATCCTCTGGTCTTCAGATAAAGTCTCTGCTGGAATTTATTGAAACCTTTTCATATGGCTTATTAGAAGCAGTGTGCTGAATTAATCTGCTAGGGAATTATTCTGCAGTCGTTGAAGAGATTTTGTAGTGGAACAAGGAGTCAAGATGATCTACTCCCTATGCATATGAGTGCCATTTGACTAGGAAGGTGACACTTTACCAGAGGAGTACCTGAAGTACAAGAAGGCTGCAGAGGGACTGTTTCTAAAGGCCTGCAGTGATAGGAGAAGGGGCAAAGGTTTGAAATGAGAGGAGATTTAGATTGGATGTTAGCAACAAGTTCTGTACCATAAGGGTGCTAGAACACTGGAACAGGTTGCTGGGGGAGGGAGTTTGGGCCCCATGCCTGAAAGTATTAAAGATCAGGCTTGGCAAGACTGAACAATGTGATCTGGTGGAGGATCTGACTGCAGGGGGTTGGACTGGATCATCTTTGGAGATCCCTTCCAACCTAATCATTCTATGATTCTAAGTAGGACAGAGAGATGTCAAGCAATATGTAGGGGTTAATTAATTTAGGAAGAACTGAATACAAAATAAAAAGTTTAAAAATTATATATTTTAAGTATGTAGTTTAAGCAGCTAAAAATGTAGAGCGCTCTCTTTTTTTTTTACTCAAGTAATGTCTTAATTTAAAATACAATTTGAACCCATATTTCTGCTATGGTTCCACTAAAACCTGAAGATCACTGAGGGAGGGAAATATCTTTCAGGAGATCAGTGCTTTTTCATGGAATTTTGGACATTAAAAGGTTCTGTAGGTTTCAAAGATATCCCTTAAAATATGTTAGAGAAGGAAATGAGTCATCCTCCAGTCTCAGGGGAGTGATTGCTTGGGATGATAACATGGGAGGGTTAAGCACAGGAATAAGGTTTGCAGAGGAAGAAGTTTGTAACAGCCCTGCAAAACAGTAAACAAAAATTGATCCCTTTCCCTATCATCCTTTCCTCCTCCCCTCTCACCCACCCTCTTTAGCATGGGTGATGGCTGTAGGAATGTGATTTCAATGTGCAGATTGGGGGTATTGTGGAACCTGATTTTGGTGTTGCTCTTTTAGATTCAGAAAGAGTATCACGCTCTTTTAAGTGCACCTCTTTCAGGTAAATCACTTGAGGTGATCTGGCAAGATGCTGAGCACTGCCGAGGAGATCTAGAGTAAATTCTCATCCTCCTTTCCTCCCAGCAGCCACCCAGAAAGTTGTCTCTGTACAGTTCCATGCACGTTGTGGATGTGCATTGGTAGGCGAGTGCATAAGTCACAGAATTGTCACAGTTGGAAGGGACCTCAAGGACCATCTAGCTTCCACTAGATCAGGCTGCCCAGAGCCACGTGCAGCCTGGTTTAATAACACCTAGGGATGGGGCTTCCACCACTTCTTTGGGCAACCTGTTCCAGTGTCTCACCACCCTCATGGTGAAGAACTTCTTCTTAATGTCTAATCTAAATCTCTCCTCCTCTAGCTTGGATGCATTCCTCCTAGTCCTATCACTACCCAACATCCTAAAAAAGTCCCTCCCCAGCTTTCTTGTAGGCCCCCTACAGATACTGGAAGGCTACAATAAGGTCTCCTCAGAGCCTTCTCCAAGCTGAACCACCCTACCTCTCTCAGCCTGTTTTCATAGGAGAGGTGCTCCAGCCCTCTGATCATCCTCGTGGCCCTTCTTTGGACACATTCCAGCACATCCATATCTTCCTTGTAATAAAAAAGTCACTTTAACATAAACAATGAGAGCGGATCTAATTAATTCTGCCTTTGACACTGATAATGAGGTGTAGTTACTTCTTTGTCTCTACTGGACTTCTTTTAACGCTTTCTTAGAGAGCTCCCTCGGAGAATTTCCCTGGGAAAACAAACATACAAACAAAACAAAACTTACAGTGCTTTGCTTCTGCCCTCTGTGCATCAGTTGGCAAATTCAAGGATGCCTGCCAATGCAGCTCAGCCTTTTGTAGTCAGAAATTAATTTTCAAACAATGCTTTCCAACTCCTAGCTAATCTGTTATGTTTCAAACCTCCAATGTATGTAATTTTGCAAGGATCAACATAGCCAAGTACATGGAAGCCTTGAGCTGGCATGTCAAACAAAACATTCTCTGTTGGAAGTGAACCTGATTTCATAGTGATTGAATAATTAGCGTTCTGAATGTTTGCATCTGAGGTTTTGCAGAGTATTCCAGAGCCTAATTTTACAAAGACGTCCTAACGCTTCCTTGTTATGACTACGGAGCAGCTGCTTTGTGTAAATTAACAGCAAGTGTAAAAGCCTAGTCCTGGTTTAAGTCAGCTGCATAAATCTCTTGAGTTTCTTTAGTTTTGGGAAAGTGTCTCCCCTCCTTCAGGATACAGCATGACTTTCATTCCTGTCAGTACCAGTAATAAATTGGGTTTAAAACTCGCAGTGAGGTTGGTGGCTATGCAGGGCACCTTGACATTTTCTTCTTTGCTAAACCCGGGCCAAGGTCACACAGACATTATGTGGTCTGCCAATTTCTTGTAACACCAGTGAAATCCAGCAGCAGTCTTTCATGAAGAGCTCCTAAAAAAAGTTCATGACAGAGTTGGCTGGGGAGCCAGTAGCCTTGCTATTTTACAGTAGCTGGTGAGTCAAAACAAGATCAGAGAAGTTATATGTTACTCATACTATGTTATATGTTATATGTTACTCTTGGAGCTTAAACTCACAACTATCCACTCCTTACCCAGATAGTTATTTTTCAGAAGGCTTAGCTGGTCTAGGAACAAGGCTAACATGACTGAACCCCTTACATGCTAGACAGCTGAAAGTCTCACAAAGAACTTATCAACCTGAATAAGAGCAGGATGTTGCCCCAAAATCTGCTTCCTTTGCTCTCTGAAGTTTTACTGTCCTATATGCTTTAAGACCCTTTTTCTATGCCAACCTTTCTGAGGGCATTCATCCAACCCTCCCTGTCATGAAAGAGGAAGCAGAGGCTATGTCTTCCCCTTTTTTCTCTCATGGAGAAGGGCAGGCATGAGGGAAACGGAGAGGAAGAGGACTCCTTTAATGAGTTTTCATATCACTATTTAATCTTCTCTGCATTTCAACCACTAACCTGCAAAAGCATCATTCCCTCATCAAACTAATCTGGTATTTGTAGCGCCCAAATTGGTCTCATTTCAGACAGTGGGACTTCTCAGATGATGCAGGGAAGCAGGATTTGGTGTTGAATTTATGATCATTATAAATGGATTATGCTCCTTGGGCTATCTGATGAAAATTCATGAAAAGGATTTAGGAGCTCCTATTATATACCAAGCACTTCTTTTCCTTTAGCACATTAAAGAAATGAATATTTTGTTATTACATTTACTGCTAAGTGAGGTAGTGTCAAAAGTAAGATTTCCTTTCTCCATCAACAATAAGATATATTCCTGGGGAAACAAGTGAAATGGCTTGTGCAGTACAGAGGCTGGTCCTAGAATACTTGAAACAAACTTTCCAGCCCTCTCTTCAGCTGGGTGACAGTTTAATAAATGTTTGCTAAGTGCTGCAATTCCTGCAATTGAGTTTCATCTCAACTTGCACAATACACTGAGATTCATAATACTGAGGTTCATAATGCTGGGCATTTCATTTCATCAGGAGAAAAACCTATGCCTCAAACTCAGTAGGTCTTCTACCCCAGTGCAGACCTTCCTTGCTAGAGTGCACCAAGGTTTGGTCCATGATGCTCCATGCTGCTGCAGCACCAATTGAGGCAGCCCCGTGAAGAAGCCCAGTTTGTACCTAGGAATGGAATGGAATGGAATGGAATGGAATGGAAGAGACCTTTGAGATCATCAAGTCCAACCTATCATCCAACACTATCTAATCAACTAAACCATGGCACCAAGCACCCCACCTAGTCTCTTCCTAAACACCTCCAGTGATGGTGACTCTACCACCTCCCTGGGCAGCCCATTCTAATGGCCAATCACTATTTCTATGGAGAACTTCTTCCTAACATCCAGCCTAAACCTCCCCTGGTGCAGCTTGAGACTGTGTCCCCTTGTTCTGGTGCTAGTTGCCTGGGAAAAGAGACCAACCCCCACCTGGCTACAGCCTCCCTTCAGGTAATTGTAGACATCCCTCCAAGGGCTGCTATGAGATGAGGGTCCCTGCTTCCCTGCAGGTGCATCCTCAGGGTGATGGCACATGGAGCACAGCTCGGTTTCTCTTGCAGTTTTGATGGCCCTCTCCTTCGATTTTTGGTGTTACAGTAGCACCTAGAGGAGTCGGTCATAGAGGGGCCCCATTAGCCAACCTTGTGCTTCCTGTGACTGAGCTCTAATGCAACGTGATCTCTTGGGCATGAGAACCATTTTTTAATTAAGCAGTTAGAATACTGCATTATTTGAGCTTCTTCTAATCCTTATTTGATTTAGCTTGCTTTTTTTTTTTTGCTAATGTACATTTCACTGCTTATTGTTATCTTTCTCTTTGAATCTGCTTAGAAATCCATTTACTCTGGGTAATTGCTCCTTCACAAGGCACTTCTCAGTAATGTTCAGGCACAATGCTCTCATGTCAAAGGATGATGTTGAAATAAAGCGACTGTCATGATAAAGTCTTTTTTTATTAGTAGTAGTAGTATTAGGGGGAAAAAAAAAATCATCTACTCTTTGTTCCTGTTTCTGATTATCCTCCATTACAGGTAATGAAATAATGTGAATAAAAGTTATAAGTATCATACTAAAGGGAACTCAGACACTCATCAGTAATATCAGAAATGACAAACATAATCCTATTTAGTTGCACATATTGCTGCAGTCGGAACTCAGCTGTCTGATTACAAGAAAGAAAAGGAAACATCAATATCGCTACTGAAGTCTGAAAGTCATTTTATTCCCAAATTAACAGCATTGCTGATGTACTTGGATGTAATGAGTGTACACTTCCTGTAGCAAAATAATTCCTCTACAGTGAGCAGAAGGAATTTGAAGGTACTGCCTCAGACTTTTTGTAACTGAATGCCTTTTATGTTGTTAAACCATAATTTCTTACAAAGACTCTTATCAGCCTGATAGTTTCACCACTTGTCATTTGGGTCCAAAACTTGGAGCCTTGCTTTGCAGAGTTCCGTGCCAATGGCAAGTAAAAGCAGTGGGATGTGCTGCAGGATGATTTCCACTCCTAGTAAATGAATGGGCAGCTCCTGACTCAGCTGAACTCTCAGGTTCAGGGTTGAGGATATCAGCCTGCGTCATGTTTCCGTCAGTACCTTAACCTCTCCTTTTAGAGTGGAGCTGCTGCTCTTGCACAAAGACGTGTGGAAAAGGGGCACAGTCTGCTTTATGTTGTTTGTTTTGACTGGTACTTGTTTCATCCTTTCTTTCTGCACAGATATATGGAGAAGTTTATGTTTGGGGGGGTGGTGTTGGAAATTAAAGCCATTAATAACAAAATCTTGCAAAGCAAATTATATTCACTAGTACTTAAAGAACTGTGTTTTAAGAAGATGTTAGTCCTGATATGCAAAATTATGACTTCTTTGAGCTCATCTCTGGAGGTCCCTTCCAACCCCTAACATCCTGTGATCTGTGATCCACAGATCCAGCTTTCTGTGACTGAGATAGGAATGTCTTACTCCAAACTACAGTATTATTTTTCAGGAATCTGGTAAGATTGAGACTAGCAGACTCATTTACTGTGTCTTGTGCTGAGCTGTCCCTAGTTTGAACATGTTTGTGATTACTGTAAACACAACGATGCAGTATGTCATGGGAAACCTCATGTGTGACAACGAGGATGAGTAATAGCGATGGGTCCCTGTTATCAAGGGTGGCAGCTGGCTGAGGTCAGCTCCTATCAGCTGCATCTGCAACACTGTATGTGTGTGTTGATATTAAAAATCTGTCAGCTGCCACTGTGGGTCAATAGAGTTCCATAGCATTTCAGGCTGGCCACAAAGCCCTGACATGATGACTTATAGGGAGAGCTCACAGAGAGAATAAAGACACATCCCACCCCTGACTGCCTAGAAAACTTCTCAGTGATGCACTCAAGATGTAATTCTGTCTCTGCTCTGGTACAAGAAGGGTAAATAAAACCAACATTAATGGTCCTCAAAAATGTGATGTTAAACAGTACTGGCAGAAGCTTTTGGCCTATGCTTTTGACAATGTAACATGGTGTGGGAAGGATTGTGGTTTTTCTCTGTTTCACTTTTTTTTGTTTGGGTTTGCTTGCTTGTTTGCTGCTACAGTATTACTCATGCCTCTTTTTGGGAGGAGGAGCAGCCAACTACCCTTAAATAATACTTTTGTTAATATAGCCATTATATGAAGCTAACAAGCATTGCAGGGACCTGGGTTTTTTTATGTGTTCCTAGCTAGGAAAAATGATGGCGAAGGTGTTGTGACTCAGGCCTCAGCTGAATTTCTTGGGTGATTATCAGCTTAGTTTCAGGACATTTTACAATCCAGAGCAAGGTAGATATTAATGCCTGTGGTCACTGATTTGCTTGTAACAGACAAAGTGCTACATGATAGTTTCATGGGAAGATTGATGCTGCCGTCTCCGAGATGTTGCTGACTCATCCATGGCATCTAATGGATGCACTTCCCTGAATTAATTCCTGCTTCCAGTTCCATAAATATGGCTAAACTCAAAGATACCTCTTAGGAAACATCCTGTCTTCATCTTAATGTCACTTACTCCAGTGGTTAATTACTCTTACTGTTAAACATTTGCATCTTATTTCAAGCTGAAAAGCATCTAGCATCAGATTCCAGTTATAGCTTATTGTCCTTGTGCTGTGTTTTCCAAAAAGCTGTTTTTACATTAGAAGTTTTGATATTAAACAAGCCTTCCTTCCCACCCCACCCCCCCCCCCCAAGTAAGATTTTCATGATGTCACCAACCTTCTCACCAGACTGTTTCTTTTCTCATTCAGCATGTTTCCTTTTGCTGCATTTCAGAGATGTTGCAGCTGTGCTGGGTTGTATTTATTTGTTAACACTGGTAATGCTTTAGCTCTGACATTACAAAAGTGTAAGGGAAGCAAAGTTTGCAAGGTATGGTCATGTGTGTTATTAGACCAACTGATAACGATTGGGGGGGAAAAAAGACCAAAAAAACATAAAAATGGAGTCCCTGAGATGCTGAGAAGTTTTTGTGGACAACAATGTACCTGTTCAATCAGTTTAATAAGAGATATTACTTCTTACAGGTCTTACATTTTTGCATTATTACACAAAAGAAAGACAGAAACTATTATATAGAGAACATTTCAGACAATCACAGAATGGCAGGTGTTGGAAGGGACATCTGGAGATCTTCTATCCCAACTGGCCTGCTAACAGTTTCACCTTGGTCAGGTTGCTCAGGAAGGTGTCCAGGCGAGTTTTGAAAGTCTCCAGGAAAAGAGACTCCACAAAGTCTCTGGGCAGCCTGTTCCAGTGCTCTGTCACCCTGAAAGTAAAGAAATTTTTCCTTAAGTTTGTGAAACATCCTGTGTTCTACTTTGTACCCTTTACCCTTTTCCTATCAGTGGGCACCAATGAAAGGAGCCCAGCCCCACTCTCTCAACCTCAGATTTTGACCCTTCAGATATTGCTGATTTGGACAGCAATATCTGCTATATAACTACCTGGAGAAGAGGAGGCTCAGGGGTGACCTCATTGCCCTCTACAACTACCTGAAAGGGGGTTGTGGCCAGGAAGGGGTTGGTCTCTCCTCCCAGGCAACCAGCACCAGAACAAGGGGATACAGTCTCAAGCTGCACCAGGGGAGGTTTAGACTCGAGGTGAGGAGGAAGTTCTTCACAGAGCGAGTTGTTCGTCATTGGAACGGGCTGCCCAGGGAGGTGGTTGAGTCGTCATCCCTGGAGGCGTTCAAAGGGAGACTGGACATGGCACTTGGTGCCATGGTCTAGTCATGGGGTCTGTGTTGATAGGTTGGACTCGATGATCCTCGAGGTCCTTTCCAACCTGAGTTATACTGTGATACTCTGATACCTGAAGAGTGGTTGTAGCCAGGAGGGGGTTGGTCTCTTCTCCCAGGCAACCAGCACCAGAACAAGAGGACACAGTCTTAAGCTGTGCCAGGGGAAGTTTAGGCTCAAGATGAGGAGAAAGTTCTTCACAGAGAGAGTTGTTAGCCATTGGAATGTGCTGCCCAGGGAGGTGGTGGAGTCGCCATCCCTGGAGGTGTTCAAGAGCAGGTTGGACATGGCACTTGGTGCCATTGTCTAGTAGTCATGAGGTGTTGGGTGACAGGTTGGACTTGATGATCTTTGAGGTCTCTTCCAACCTTATTGATTCTATGATTTCAGGCTCTTCTTGGAGATGCCCAGTGGCAGGACAAGGGACAATGGGTGGAAGCTGAGGCATAGGAATTTCCATGTGGACATGAGGAAGAATTTTTTTTCACTGGGAGGACATCAGAACACCGGAACAGACTGCCCAGGGAAGTTGTGGAGTCTCCCTCTCTGGAGGTGTTCAAGACCCATCTGGATGCATTCCAGTGTGATCTGGTATAGGTGATCCTGCTCTGGCAGGGCGGGTTGGACTGGATGATCTTTGGAGGTCCCTTTTAGCCCCTGACATTCTGTGAGTCTGTGCAACTCTGTGATTTCAGTATCTTCTAGCAAAAAGAAAGGGTTTTTGAGGAAAAAATAATCTAAACAAATGTTAGGAACATTATTGTTCATCTCCACAAATAAATAAATCAGAAAGGTGATATATTTCCTGTCAGGCTAAAAGTGTTGAGCTAGAGAAACTTCTGTTATAGTTGTCTCTCTTGTCTTTCATCACCTCAAGGTTTATTAAAGGAAATAAACACCACTAAATATATTCAGCAATAAAGCATTATATAAAGGCTTATAAAAATTCAAGGATGGGGGAGGCAAACTTAGTAGCCAATCATTACAGTGTTCTCTAACCACTTTGAAAAGTACTTTAGCCCCCTCCCCTGTTTGCCACCTCTGTCAGTGTTGGAGGAGGCAGGAAATTGCACTGAGTGATCAAATAACGTAACTACGCTAAAAAAAAAACACTAACTGTTTTTGTTTAAAATAAGGCAAAAAAGGTGTTGATTCTTTCTTATTCACAACATTTACTACATATTTGACATTTGAGCTGCTATAACTGGGAAGAGATGACTCCATCCTGAGGGGAAGGATGTTATTTCTGCAGTTAATTGGCCGGCTGATACCTTAATTCATAAATCCTTGTGCCTCTCCTCATTTACCATGGCTAAAGATCCCAGCCACTTACAACAGGCAGTCAGGACAACCATACTTATTTTTCCTGCTTTCTTTGAAGTCCATTCTTTAAAATCACTGAGATGTAAAATTCCTTTTCAAGAGATTGTGTTTAAAAAAAATAAAATCTCCATTAAAATATATATATATATATATAGTATCAAACCTTCCCCAAGAAATCTGTCACACAGTGACTGAGAACAACTTCAATTAAATCTTCTTATTAAGTGAAGAAGTAATTTACACTCAGATTTCACCAGATGAGGTTAATGTAATTATAGTAGGGATGTTCCAACAATTGACAGCTCCCTGTAGCTTTATAATCACCTGCAAATTAGAAGAGGAAGAGCTCTGAGTTCCCATTTTTTCCATGCATGATGCATACAGAAAGTTAAATAGGGACATTTCCAGAGGAGACCACACCTTCTTTCTGATTGCTTTTTTTTCCCTTGCAGTTTCCTTCACAGTAACATCTGTCCTCATTTTTATTTTTTCAAATGCACCTTTCTTGCTCACTTTGTCCTTATTGATTGGTAATGCTGAACGTTTAAGACTTAAAAGGGGATTTAAATTCAAAAGCATAAAATCCTGATGGAGGGCACTGAGCTATAAATTACAAAACAATAGATGGTTGCATTACCTGTGCACTGTAAGATTTGATTCAGAGGGTTTATTTCTTCTAGATGAAAGATCCTTTAACTTCTTTTAATTAGAAGGTCCTTTCAAGATTTTCCCCTCCAAACTCGATGCATTAACTTTGTTTCAAACTCACAGAAAATACTGAGATCTATATGTAAAAACCAAACTTGATGCATTAACTTTGTTTCAAACTCACAGAAAATACTATCTGAGATCTACAAGTAAGAAGCTAAATGAAGCCTCAAAAAATTATTGGCTAAGATTACTGGAAAAGGCACTCTCTAATGGGGAAGAAAGGTTTAGAGTCATAGAATCAATAAGTTTGGAAGAGACCTCAAAGATCATCAAGCCCAACCTGTCACCCAACACCTCCTGACTAGTAAGCCATGGCACCAACTGCCACATCCAATCCCCTCTTGAACACCTCCAGGGATGTTTAGATATCTAAAATGAGCAAGTTGTACCCTTCAGGGGTTAATTGAGCAGATCTACTGTATCCAAGATTGTGTCAAAGAGTACACTGTACGGAAAACTTAAGTCTGGTCTATTCAAGAGATTCCTTTGAAAGTTCTGCACATGACATTATGTATATGCACTAATAATCACAGTATCACAGTATAACTAAGGTTGGAAATGACCTCGAGGATCATCGAGTCCAACCTTTCAACACAGATCCCATGACTAGACCATGGAACCAAGTGCCTCGTCCAATCCCCTCTTGAACCCCTCCAGGGACGGTGACTCAACCACCTCCCTGGGCAGCCCGTTCCAATGATGAATGACTCGCTTGGTGAAGAACTTCCTCCTCACCTCGAGTCTAAACCTCCCCTGGTGCAGCTTGAGACTGTGTCTTCTTGTTCTGGTGCTGGTTGCCTGGGAGAAGAGGCCAACCCCTTCCTGGCTACAACCACCTTTCAGGTAGTTGTAGAGGGCAATGAGGTCTCCCCTGAGCCTCCTCTTCTCCAGGCTAAACAATCCCAGCTCCCTCAGCCTCTCCTCATAGGGCTTGTGTTCAAGGCCTCTCACCAGCCTTGTTGCCCTTCTCTGGACACGTTCAAGTGTTTCAATGTCCTTCTTAAACTGAGGGGCCCAGAACTGGACACAGTACTCAAGGTGCGGTCTAACCAAAGCAGAGTACAGGGGCACAATGACCTCCCTGCTCCTGCTGGCCACACTATTCCTAATGCAGGCCAGGATGCCATTGGCCCTCTTGGCCATCTGGGCACACTGCTGGCTCATATTCAGATGGCTCTTGATCAGTACCCCCAGGTCCATGTCCATTTGGGAGCTCTTCAGCCACTCCGACCCCAATGATCATACAGACCAGCCAATTGTGTGTTAAAACAGGCAGGCCAGCGTACAAATGGTCAAATGTTCTCCTCAGCCAATCTGCTGGCAATGGTGCATGACTGCTTTTAATATTAAATATTGCATTTATGAAAGGGGAAGAGAGAGAGGAAATGTAAGAAAGCATTTTGAAGTCTTCAGGTATGAATCCTGGGATAACTAAATTTTGTTTTAAACTTTATATTTTATACTGAAAGTAATTTACTCCTAATCCACAGGTTACTGGGTATATATTTGCTGCATAAGGGAAAATCTGGGCTGAAAAAGAGGTCTTTGAGGTACTGATTTACTCCTTGATTTCCCTGATGCACCACAGCAGGAATTTTCCTAGTGATATTTTATTCATTTTTCTTCCTCTAATTATCTTTGATATTTCTTTTCCCATCCTTCCTTCCATACTCTACCCCAGAAAGTGCCTTTGTGGTGAGCAGAGGGGAATTCCTTCAACACATTTCAGGGAGCATGAAATTCAACCTGGGATTTTGCTGCGAAGGCTAGAGATGAAAAGTGCTAACTAACAAAATCTGCTTGAGGGGAAAGCATTTTCTCACTTCCACAATGAAATATTCATAGCATAACACTTTTCCCCCCTATGACAATCACAGGTGAATCCCAGACTGATTTATTGTGGTGTCTAGAACGGGGACCTTGGCAGCATCCCTTCTGTCAGACCCATTCATCTCGGCACCAGATGCAAACCATACTCAACCGGCTGCATGACTACAAACTCCTATGTGTATAACTTCTGTATTTCGTGACTCAGAATGACATGCCAAGATCCTTCTGACACAGGCCTAATTGTCTGGGAACATGCCCTGGAAGAGAGCTGAAGCTCAGCTCTTCAGCTCACACGTGCCTTCGTACCACCGAGGACATGGGCTGAGCAGCACAGAGCAGTGCTGAGAGCTGCATGCTGAGCACTGCTCATGCTGTGTTTTTGCAATCCCCCAGTGAGGCCTGCTTTAAAAGACAACCCCCCTGCAAAAGCAGATGAGTGGAAGGCCTAAGTAGCAGTTTGGTTTGGTTTGTTTATTTACTTTGGCTTTGCTTTGTAAAGGCAACTGGGGGAGAAATAATTTCTGTCGCATACATTAATCATTTTATTAACTTCATATAATCGATTTCTGGGGTGTATGGACACTTTAATCTCATTTTCCCCAGCTGAGAGATACTGAAATAGAGTTGGAAAACAGGCACATTAGCAAAAAGAGACAAATGATATTCTGAATGCTGAAATATTATTTATTAGAATCATAGAATCATAGAATCAATAAGGTTGGAAAAGACCTCAAAGATCATCAAGTCCAACCTGTCACCCAACACCTCATGACTACTTGACCGTGGCACCCAGTGCCCCGTCCAATCCCCTCTTGGCCACCTCCCTGGCAGCACATTCCAATGGCCAAGAACTCTCTCTGTGAAGAACTTTCTCCTCAAGTCTTTTGTACTCTGAAGCACAAAACATCTTCCTAAGGTCCAGCCTAAAACTACTCTCGATTAGCTTAAAACTATTCCCCCTTGTTCTATTGCTGGACACCCTCATGGAAAGTCCTTCTCCAGCTTTTCTGTCTTCTCCAGGCTGAACACCCCCAGCTTCCTCTTCCTGTCTTCATAGTAGAGGTGTTCCAGCCCTTGGATCATCCTTGTGGCCTGGCCCTGGACTCGTTCCAACACCTCTGTGTCCTTTGACACAGAGTCCACCCCCCTGCCAGAGCAGGACCATAGAATCTAGCACAGGTCTCATGGGAATGAATCCAGGTGGGTCTTGAAAGTCTCCAGAAAGGAGGCTCCACAACCTTTCTGGGCAGCCTGCTCCAGTGTTTCACCAGCTTCATTGTCCAGAACCTTCTCCTCCAACCTAACTCTGCCCTGCTCCAGTTCCAAACCATTGCCCCTTGCCCTGTACCCACAGACCCTTCTGAACAGTCCCTCTCCAGCCTCCCTGTAGGTCCACTTGAGGTATTGAAATGCAGCTCTAAGGTCTCCCTGGACCTTTCTGCCCCCCAGACTGAACAGCCCCAATTCTTTTAGCCTGTCTTCATAACAGCGGCTCTCCACCCGTCTAATTATCTTTGTGGCCTCCTCTGGGTCCACTCCAGCAGATCCATGTAGCATGTAGTATGAGCTGATGTGGTTTACTGGCCTGCTATGCAGGGTGTAACATGTGCCATACTTATACTTCATGCAATTAACAAATGGTCAGAATTTCAAAGCAAGCTATCCCAAAGGGGCAACATGAATATATTCAGTAGCAACCATCAAATACATAATAAATATATTCATTATCAAAACCCTTTTACTTTTTCTTTTCCATTTACAAACTACATTTTGTTTATGTGTGTGGAATAAAACTGAACACAACATTATTTCCATTTCCTAGGTGACCATCTTGTAGTTCTGAATAGAGAATGATCCTGTGTGGATGATCTTTAAAGAAGAAATGGGAATATATAAAGCTAAATGCTTAGTGTCATCCATAGCTCGCTGAATTCCATTCAGGCAATGAAAACTAAATGCCCCACGCTGCATTTTGAAAGACTTTCCCCATCTTACCTCAAGGAAACACATCAACTAAATTTTTGTGCCATTATTTTAACTTGAGTGAGGTTCCACCTCCGTTGAAATCAATGACAAAGCCCCTGTGCTTCCAGTGGGGTTTGAATTCCACATCCTCATGTATGCTGTGACTGATGGTCTCTGCCACACATAGCTCCAGGAAATGTCATTTGTGTGTATGTGTATTTTACATATATCTATCTATCTATCTATCTATCTATCTATCTATATATGCAGTGCCCTGCACAGTAAACATTCAGCTTGGTTGGAGTAAGCCCAGGAGCTGGTAACATAATATAAGTAATACATT
The DNA here is from genome assembly GCF_026170545.1 of Melanerpes formicivorus. Classification (NCBI taxonomy): domain Eukaryota; kingdom Metazoa; phylum Chordata; class Aves; order Piciformes; family Picidae; genus Melanerpes; species Melanerpes formicivorus. Next base: position 4,235,558 of record NW_027142368.1, on the reverse strand, counting down.
ATACCTGTTAAACAGCTTTGTATAGAGGCTTGTGATTGTGTGGAAAGGAGATTTATGCAGTGTGTAAAATTAATTATTTTCCTGTTAATTTTTTCTTTTACCCTACTTGCAGATTAAATTGACAATTCCACATGCAACATGATTAATTTTTCTGATAGCACAAGGAAATTAAAAGAGCTCAACATAAATTATTTTGGTTTGGGTGTTATCAATTTAGCTGATTAAAAAAAGGATGGGCTTAAATGTTCGAAATCACTCTTCATTGAATGCACTTCTCTGGCCTGGGCTTGCTCTGCTTCTTGCTCCTGTAGATATGTTGATATTCACCCTTCCTAGAAGTAGCAGGTGAAATAAACCATCTTCACTGGCAAATGCAGAGGTGAAATGTCTTAAATCTTCTCTCTCAACCTTCTGACTGACCAAAGGAACAGAAATCCCAATGCGACCAAAGGACACATTTTTTGTGGGTGACTATCACACCAGCACAGCAAGAAAGAGCCACCTGTCCTCAGCTTTGCTTTCTAAATCAAATCACCCAGCTCAAAAGTAAATTGTTGGAGTAAGAAAACAAAAAGTGTAAGGACAGAGTCTTAAGCTGTGCCAGGGGAAGTTTAGGCTCGAGGTGAGGAGAAAGTTCTTCACAGAGAGAGTCGTTAGCCATTGGAATGTGCTGCCCAGGGAGGTGGTGGAGTCGCCATCCCTGGAGGTGTTCAAGAGGGGATTGGTCATGGCACTTGGTGCTATGGTCTAGTAGGCATGAAGTCTTGGGTGACAGGTTGGACTTGAGGACCTTTGAGGTCTTTTCCAACCTTATTGATTGAAATCAACCAACCAACCCCAAAGGCTATAGCTGTTTCTTTGTCCAGTCCAGACAGGCAAAATTCCAGTGTGTTTAATTCTAGAATAGTTTGCAATGTTTTTCACTTCAAATGTAAATATTCAGCAGTAAGTTGGACAGAGATGAAGGATGACATGCACCCCACACTGCAAGGCAGTAAAATCATCCTTTGGAATTCAAGTAGACTGGATGTTAGGAAGAAATTCTTCATAGAGAGAGTGATTGCCCATTGGAATGGGCTGCTTGGGCAGGTGGTGGAGTCACCATCATTGGAGGTGTTTAGGAGGAGACTTGATAGGGTGTTTGGCGCCATGGTTTAGTTGATTAGATAGTGTTGGATGATGGGTTGGACATGATGATCTTGAAGGTCTCTTCCAACCTGGTCTGGTCTATTCTATTCTATTCTATTCTATTCTATTCTATTCTATTCTATTCTATTCTATTCTATCCTGCCAGAATGGAAGGGGGCATTGCAGAGAGCATCTTCTTGTTGGTCAGCTATGAAGCAAGATAATATTTGGGTGTACTTTCTTTGGTTTATAGGGAAATTAATTTACCTGAAGAAATTTGCCCCTAAAATACTGAGTTTATTTATTTATTTATGATTACCTAGTTGGGAAACTGTTGTGTAAGTTTGCAGAAACACACACAGAGGTTGATTCTGAGACCTCTCTATGCCTTCTAAAGAAATAAAAGTCTCGTTATCATTCATTGCTTTTTGACTACTATAGGGAAATGCAATCTCTGAGCAGACTTGGTTGTTTAATATTGTGATTAGGTAGAGAGGAGGTTGCAAATGTTTGTTGCTTTTTTGTAGTAACTACCCTACAGGTACCTGTGAGATTGAAACTTCTCTTGGTACAGTAACTTCCGTTAGGGCAGGAGGGTCTTGGAATTTTTTTGTAGAGACAAGAGGCTGCATATATCAAGCCCACATAATAATGGAGATTATAATGAATACTATAAAAATTCTGTTTTGAGAGCCCTTGTCTTTATACCTTGTTTTGCCTTGGGATTTGTGTAAACTCTACTGAGAAAATGCAAAACCTCCCTTTGGAAGTATAAGCTGAATGTATACTTGGATTTTTTTTTGGTGCTATAGACATCATAAATAAGCATTTTCCACGACAGGTAAAGCCCATGCTTCAGTGATACCACCCACATGCATTGCATTTCCTTCACATTCCCAAGCAGACACAGGAAACTCTGTGTGTGTAGGTAAAAGGAGTTTAGTTTAGTGCCTTTCTCCTCTGCAGACAAAAGATCTGACATTGGCATTTGCAAAAGGATGTTAAGGCCTCAGGAGCATGACTTGGAAATTAGATGAGAACATCAGGAGCTGGAGGGAGAACTTTAGACACTTGGGGAAAAAAAAATAAAAGTTACTAGCAGTATATTAATGTCCTTCCTCAAGGTATGCTGTTGTTTTATCAAGCACACCTATTAGCTGTTTCCAGCTTCTCTTTGTCACCTGTGGCAGCTTTAACCTTAAACTGTAAAATAATAATGCACTGAAATCAAGCTGCCTATTAATGCAGCTAAAATCCTTCCCTGCGTTGTTTCTATCCAATTTAGCCGTGTTTAAGGATTTGTCACTTAAAACAACATCTCAAAAAGATATTATTTGGTCCTCCAAATTTAATATTGTAAGCGTGTGGAGAGCCATTAGTGGCTGACTTGTGGCACCCTTCATCTCTCATTCCTGTCACAACTGTGTTTTCCATCTGCGCTTTCCCTCGGTGTCTGCCTGGGAATATTACTATTACTAGAGCAGCAGATTGCAGCTGCTGTTTCCCCCCAGTCGAGAGCATCCTCCAGACTGCTCTAACCAGACAATAATAAAGAATAAATACCTAATGCCCCAATCTGGCAAATTAGATTAAACAATCGAGCATATCCAAAGAAATTAAATGTAGCCCAATAACTCTGAATGGATTGGAGAACTAGAGTCAGGGGGAACTATAGATCCTAGGGTGAAATGTTGGTGCATTCATCCAGCAATGAATATTCCCTGAGCTGAGGAGAAATTTTAAGAAATAAGGAAGTCAGGATCTGAATAACAGAGCATCATCTACCCCTGCATTTTAGTGAGTGTGAACTGTGTTGGCATCAGTCACCTCCAACTGTTCCAAGATGTTTATCCCCACCACAGGCTGTATGTAAAAGCTCAACAGTAATCATATTAAAACCAACTCAGAGGAAAAGAGGACCCTGGTACAGTGCACCAGCAGAGGTTTACCAGCAGTTTCTTGGCTCAGCTTTGTACTCAAGCCTCATAAATACAAATCTGAGCCCTAATGTGCTGCCATGGGCTCAGGACATCCCTGTGGTATCTCATGGCTTTTGGAGGAAGGAGAAGGTGTGGCTGTTGGCTGGCCGCATGTGTGCAGTAGGTGGGGGGGGGGGTGACTGCTCTGTTTCAAAATCATTAAACCTCTCTGTGTTTGGAGCTGAAAAGTGTTTTCCTACTTAACTTTTTTCCATGTTTAGTGGAGACTTTTGGATGGTGTTTGCAAATCTTTCATCCCCTCTGCTCCTTAGGGGTTATTTCATCCTAACTGTCTGACATTTACTTGGCTTTGGGTCTTTGAATGAGCATGAAGCCAGGCAGGGAAAAATCTTCTGGTGTGATTTCATCATAGATGTGGTGATGTTATAGATCCTCCTATTTATTTTCTTTTTCCTGTGAGTAACAGAGCAGCAAGAGTTTAGAAAAGCAGTCCTGGCAAGAAAACTCTCTTTATCTTAATTAATTGTTTCCATTTTTATTAAAAACAAAACCAAAACAAACCCCAAAACAAACATCCAAACAAACAAGCAAAAAACCACAAACAAACAAACCCCAAACAAACCAACCAACCCAACCCATGGCACAAAACCAGCCACACTCAAAACCAAAAACCACAACCAGAGAAGCCCAGCAATTTTAGGAGCAGAGTCAAAGATGTTGTGCATTTCCCAGTTGCCATACCTTCTAGGTCAGCTGCTAAGCTGGAAGCAGAAATAGCCCTTCCTCTGAAATGGAAGCAGTGAGCAAAACTCACAGATCTCCCACTGTTCTGAGAATGAAAAGCAGCAATGTTTGAAATTCTGTAACATTACTATTTGTCTTCTCTTTTCTCTCAGTTGACTGCTTTTCCATTCACATCTAATCCACAAGGTTTCTAAGAATTTACTGCAATGATGTCAAATGAAACTGCTCCTCAACCTGCCTGTAACCAAAGCAGTGGGTTCAGAGCTGCTTCAATGCTAAGTGTTTCGTGGACATAACTGGATATGCACATTACACATGCTTGAAATACTCAAGTCTGGGCTCTCCTGGGGACCATCTATTTGGCCCAGTGTGGCTTAGTGTAGAAGTTCCCCAAATTAGCTCCAAGTGCATATAAAGTCTCATTCACATCCTGGACACTAAGTGCATAGGGTATTAAGTACTTTGTCCAGACCAATTCTCATTCCAGTGCTCATTTATGGATCTATAGTCTGATTTCCATTGGCTGCCACAGATGCATAGTCAACTTCTGCCCAGAAATAGAATGTACTGGAAATTTCACAGCAGTCTGGGTTTTGATTTGGGGAAGGAAAAAGAGAAAAAAGTAGGCTACATTTGCAGGGGCAAATATTTTCATCTACTTTTCTAGCTGATACTAATCTCACTGACGATCTGAAGGCTATTTGTCCATTTGACTGTGATGGGAACAGACAGGAGATGTACAAAGAGCTTTCATAAATGCATTGTACTGCTAAAAATGTTGCATTAGCAATTTTACCTGCAACCAGATATCCCAGACCTGTCTCACCGGCACATCTGGCTTTGTTTCTTTTGGGTAAATCTGAGAGCTAGGCATGAGCTTCAGAAGGTTCCTTTGACATATTGCTAATGAAATGAAGAATGTGGTGATTGTAATTACCTTTTTATTTTTTTTCTTTTAACAAGTAAATCATAAATGCTGATAGATCTACATTTGATTAACTACAGATTCTTTGCCTGACCAAAGCAGACTAGCTGTCCCCTGGTAAACTGTACTAATTGATGGTATAAGCAGCATTTTCAAGTTCATAGTCGGCTACCCTGACTGAGATGTCTTTATTTGGTTAGTATTCTCAAGTAATTATATTAAATATTAAGCTAAACTATTGCTAATTTAAACATTTTTTAAGTTTTCTCTCTCCAGAAGCACTGGGAATCTATTTCTTGGGGAACTCAGCTGGCCGTCTGACCATCCTGTTTCTGAGTAATTCTCTCTCGTTCACAGTTTCCAGGCTTTGCTCACCTCTGGAAGTATGAAAGGGTGTTGTTTGGGACCACATGGCAAAAGAGCAGGGTCCTCAGAGCCCAGAGTGAGCTAAATCCTCCAATAGGTCAGAGGCATTTATGGCTTATTACGTAAACAGTGACAAGGATCAAATAATTTGCACTGTGGGCTTTCACACGCTCCAGGGAAATTGCTGAAATTATTAAAAAATATGGGAAATCCTAGCAAGTAATCCGTCACCTTCACAAATATTTTTCTCTTTGCTTCTAATTCTGTGCAGATGTGGGAGAGGCATGGCAAAGATGCTTACATTTGAACCTCTGCTCAAAGGTGAGTTCTGTGGGTTTTTTCCTTTTTGATGTTCTGTCACCTATCGGTAGCTGGAGATGCTTCAGGTGTCATACCCAGCACGGTGATCTACCCCACAGCCAGTTTAATTCATCTCTCTCGCTTTCCCTTGTAATTAATACAGTCATTGACCCTTGTTCCCATGCAATTCACTTTGTGAAAGTTCCTATGGATCCAATTAGGTCAAGGCAAACCACCAAAGCACTAAAACGATTCCACTGTTTTTTTGCTTGGCCTGCTGACAAAACAAACTTTCACATTTTGGACTGTCTCTCACCCTAGCAATACATCTTAAACGCTGGGGCCTCACTTACTGAGTCTAATAGGAACATTTTCTATAACTCTTGTGTGGTAAAAACATTTAGGAAACCAACAACATTTCTGTCTATATGTAATTCAAGACATTAATTTCTTTTGTTTATGATCTACATTGGCTAGAATTGGATATTCATTATGCCTGGAACACATTTTGAGAAGTCCCTAATTCTTTAGCAATCATGTTAATCTTGATTAGCTCATTATCTTCAAAGAGTTTTTCTTCACCTTGAGAGAACCCTAGATGAGATTACTATCTGCTTGTGTCTTTAGAAGAAGAATGGGAAAACCTCAGTGATTGTGATTTGGGGGTAATATACCCCATATGTCCACTCTTTGTTCAGAAATCCACTCAATCAAGCCATAGACAACATTATTTTTATCCCATTTTTTAACTCCTAATGTGGAGGGTTAGCATTTCATTACTATGGAGAGGGGAGGGATCAAAGTCCAGGACTGATGGTCAGACCCTCAGACTTTGTTACTTGGGGTTAATCTCCCTTTAAAGATTTTTATCTGTGGATGTGAAACTTGAATCTCTAAGACAACAGATGTGGAAAGGGTTTGGACTGCCTGTTGGATGTTGAGTATCGTTGGAAAACAGGGAAGGAAGAATCAGTGTGAGAAGCAACGGAACATTGGGGCAAATACAAACAGGATAAAATTGTCTAATTTGGGGTATGAACCAGGAATTCCAGTCTAGGAATAAGTTGAAGATGTCAGAAACAGAGTCACAAATAATGGAAAAGTTGGAATAATCATCAGAAGAAGTGGGAGAGTAAAACAGAGTGACCAACAAAAAGGTTACCCACTAATTCACCCTAGATATATTTGGGCACATAAGAAAGAAAGGAAGAAAAGCTTCCTGGCAGTTGAATCACAAAAGTGCTCAGCCAGACTGTGCAGGAAAAAAAAGAGGGGGGGAAAAAAGTGGGGGGAGGAAGGGGGGTTTCCACACTCTGTAGGTGTTGGTGTTTGGAGCTTAGTTTCCCTTCATGTTAACACAGATGCCCTCTCCCAGGTGGCCACAATCTCATTCTTCATGCAGCATTTCCTTACAGGAGAGAGGTAAACAGCTTACTTGTAAGGATCTGTGGGAACCCTGTGCTTCTTAGACCCACTGCTCCCTAACAGGCTAGAGAAGGTGGACGTGCAGGACATCCACAAGACAAACAAAGGGGTAGAAAACAGTGTCAGGGAGGTGCTGTTGGTAAATGCACAGGAGGTGGCTTCTTAATTAATGAGTTGCTACTACTCCAAGGAAGACTTTTGTGTCAGCGTAGTATCAATTCACAAACCGACGTAGTCTCAGTTGAGTGAAATCCTGTTGAATAGCAACTGAAAGGGATGGGAGAAATGGGTGACATAAATCATGGGGGGCGGGGGGGAAGTATAAATATATAATTCTACTTCAGAAATTAGTCATGCCCTTTTTTTATACTTTTTGAAAGTGCCATTTTTATTCCTTGTCACCAAATGTGAAAGGAGACAGACAAGGTAGAAGTGATTCCGGGATGAAGGAAGAAAATGATGGACTTCCACACAGAAACAAATTCATCTGGAAATGACATAGCAACAGCTTTGGGTTCTTTGTAACAGGTTTAGAAAGGCAGTTGGTGCAGCACTGAGGTATCTTGGTGATATGCAATTCTTAAGTTGGAAGAGAAGAAGAGAGAGGTAACAAAACAAACAAAATAAAGTAACAAAATTCTTACCAACTTCCCTTGAATTGGCAGCTGAAAAACTAGAGGAAAAAATTTAGAGAGGGAAATGTGCTCTTCCAAAGCACACACACTGACAGATAAACAGGGCACAGACAAAACAGGCTCCATCTGCACTGTCTGAAAAGTGGTGTAGGGCTTTTTGGATTTTAATCCTCATCAGCCCATCCAGGTTTATACATGAAGAATGATGTCATCAGCTGGCACTTCTTTGATCAGCTGTTGTTGAGCTCTTTGGTCACTTTGTTACATCCTATAGGCAGGTACTAGACAAATTTGGTTCCACACACCATCCTGTGATACTTTGAAAAGCACTATAGACCTGATCTTAGCTTTGTATATTGATGACACTTGCAGAATCTACAGAACTCTCAATCTGCTGGCTGTTGGCAGCTGAAAACATAACCACAGTGATAGCTTTGACACTGGTATTCAGTCTGCTGTGACAGAAGTTTACTTACTGCTGCTAGTTTTAGTACCATACGTGCCCTCGTTTGTGAAACCACTTAAAAATGTAGATTCACATGCAGTAAAAGGAATAGAATAGAATAGAATAGAATAGAATAGAATAGAATAGAATAGAATAGAATAGAATAGAATAGAATAGAATAGAATAGAATAGAATAGAATAGAATTAACCAGATTGGAAGAGACTCTGCAATCCCATGCAGAGCTATAGGCTGGGGTCGGAGTGGCTGGAGAGCTCCCAGACAGAGAGGGACCTGGGTGTGCTGATCGACAGCCACCTGAATATGAGCCAGCAGTGTGCTCAGGTGGCCAGGAGGGCCAATAGCATTCTGGCCTGCATTAGGAATAGTGTGGCCAGCAGGAGAGGGAGGTCATAGTGCCCCTGTACTCTGCTCTGGTTAGGCCGCACCTTGAGTACTGTGTCCAGTTCTGGGCTCCTCAGTTTAAGAAGGACATTGAGACACTTGAGCGTGTCCAGAGAAGGGCAACAACGCCGGTGAGAGGCCTTGAACACAAGCCCTATGAGGAGAGGCTGAGGGAGCTGGGATTGTTTAGCCTGGAGAAGAGGAGGCTCAGGGGTGACCTTATTGCCCTCTACAACTACCTGAAGGGTGGTTGTAGCCAGGAGGGAGTTGGCCTCTTCTCCCAGGCAACCAGCACCAGAACAAGGGGACACAGTCTCAAGCTGCGCCAGGGGAGGTTCAGACTCGAGGTGAGGAGGAAGTTCTTCACCGAGCGAGTCATTCGGCATTGGAATGGGTTGCCCAGGGAGGTGGTTGAGTCATCGACCCTGGAGGCGTTCAAGGGGAGATTGGACGTGGCACTTGGTGCCATGGTCTAGTCATGGGGTCTGCGGTGTCAGGTTGGACTCGATGATCCTCGAGGTCCTTTCCAACCTAAGTGATACTGATACTGATACTGATACTGATACTTTGAGATCATTGAGCCCAACCTATCATCCAACACTATCTAATCAACTAAACCATGGCACCAAGCACCCCATCCAGTCTCTTCCTAAACACCTCCAGTGATGGTGACTCCACCACCTCCCCAGGCAGCCCATTCCAATGGCCAATCACTCTTTCAATGAAGAACTTCTTCCTAAATGTAAGGTCATGCAGAATGTCCGTGGCAGAAAGTGCCTCTGCTGGCGCATCTGCCTAACACACCACACAGGAACTCATTCATCTCACCAGGGAGGGAGAGAGAGAGAGATCATGGGGACTAGAGACTTCAGCATGCCTGCCCTTCTCTGCTTTGCTTTTATCCTTTTGCTCCTGTAATTCAGGTGAGTTTGTCATGGCAGCAATTGAAATAGCCTCTGACACAGATTAACAAGGCTGATATAGATTCCATTTAGTGACGGTGGAAGGGCTGATATTAAAGTTGATTACCCTTTTGGTGGAGAGACTGCAAGTAATCACAGAATCACCATAGTTGGAAAAGACCTCTGAGATCATGAAGTCCAATCATTATCTAACTCTACCAAGACTACTACTACACCGTATGCTTGAGCACCCTATATAGATAGCTTTTAAATACATCCAGGGATGTAATAATACTGTGAAATAACTATTTTCCTTATATAAGAAGTGTCATGGGAACTGGGTGCATTTAATGGGGACTGAGGTTATTGGAGCAGACCTCAGATGGGCAGTGCAGCTGTAACTCTCTGAATGAGAGCTGCTCTGGGAGGAGCTACCAAGAAGCCCAGGTTGGTTGCTGTGCCAGTCACTCCTACCCACAGGATATAGGTGGAGAGCTGGGAGAATAAAAGCATGTGTTGGAGCAAAGACCCTCAGGGGTGGTGTTCAGTAGATAAAAAGCAGACTCCAGCCATCTATGATTGCAGGAGGGGCCAAGGAAGTTGAAGGAAAGGACTGGGTAAATCTCTCCTCAGAGTTTCTAATCCTCCCCATGAAAGAAGGCAAAGAGAGAAGGAAATCAGATTGTCTTTCCACTAAATTTTAAAGCCAGCCTATGCAATTGTGTTGCACAGAGAGTGACTAATTGCCTGTTCCTCGGTGAAATGGATGCATCTGTGAAAACCTGTAGCTAAGAAACTCCTCACACCAGCTGGCTCTCCTGCACACTGACACATGCAACCTTCTGCAGATCCTCACGGGCTGTGGGCCATTGCTACACCAGCAAAACAGACGGGGATGGATGCAGGGATGAGTTTTAGTGCTCATAAACCTACCTTCTAGCATCCCTTCTGGTGCCCACCCAAGATGTACCAGTGCACTGTTGGAACGATAGCAAGAGCCTGAGGCCACTGCTGACTGGCAATATGGTGGAGTATGAGTTATCACCTTAGTGTACAGGTTCAGACTGCACCCTGCCATTTGCTTTTAGCATCCCCAAATGGCCTCTTTCACTGCTGATTGTTGGTGCTGTACTGATGACTAAGTGGGAAGTGCATCACTGTTAGCTTCAGGAGTGAGCTTGTGTAGAGAACAAACCTCACATGGCATCTGTGCCACTGAAGGAAAGATCTGCTTTTGGTGTTCAGTTGCAGGAAAACGTCGCATAGTTAGGATGTTCAGTGAGATTGGGTTTTCTGAGCAAGGTCCTTGCCGTTGTGCTTAGCTGTGGTGTGTGCACTGAAGCTGAATCTCTCATCAAAGCACACTGGTTTCTGCTGCTCCTGAACCAAGCATTCATAGCACATGGACTGGACTTCTGAAACTGTATTTTTTCTTATGCAGCAGTGTACCAGACCTTTGTGACTGTCTTTATACAAATGAACTGAAATTAGCACGTACAGCATTTCAACCTATTAGCAACATAGTTTAACATAGTTTTCATAAGAAGCAGCCACTTGCATTCAGTCAGACAAGGTGGGCAGCATGGCAATGCTAGCTGCTTACAAAACACTCCAGGAGTGATGCTTTAAAATGTGTTCATTCCAGAGAAGTTAACTCAGGTGAAGAAGCATCTGTGGGTTTTTATAAGAGAGAGGTATGATTATACCAAACATCCTTCACCCCACACCTTTCTTTTCAGAGCCAAAGCTCTTTGCAACCCTTTCTTGCTCAAATCTCACCTCCAGGCTTGTCTCAGAGGCATTTATCCTGATAGCTGTCTCTCTTACATTGTTTCAACATACAAATATTTTTGGCTCAGCTTGGTGCACCACCATGTAAGCTGCCTGGCATGGCCCAGTTAAGGCTCTCTCGCTCTGGCTTTTAATTTTGGCAGAGTTTCATTTCTGGGAATGGCATTTTCCCTGTTGAAGGCTACATCAAGCTGATTTGTGTGTGTGTGTGCATGGAAGTAGAGGAAAGCTAGTGGGAAATATATTGGTTTAGTAGTTAATTTTTGTTCTAGGAAAACTGGCTTCATTTATAGCATCTTCGTGCGTGAGAACAGGAGCTCAAAAAACTGGCTAAGCGCTATTTGGGTGAAGCAAGCAGGTCTGTCAGCCTGATGTTGGCGATGTGCTTTTAGCCACCCTCATGAAAATCTGCTGAAACCTGGCCAACTTGTAAATCCCAGGAAAAAGAAAAAACCAAAAAAGTCTGTGTGCTTGCACTCAGCAGCATTGTGTAAGCAGTGGCGAAGAGCTCTCCGCAGCGCCTGTCAGCACCAAGCAGGAGGGGCTGGGGTGGGCTCTCCTCCAGTTCTCCTTTCTGAACTGCTGAGCACTACAGCCTTAACAAGTTGCCAAGAAGGCCAATGGCATGCTGGCCTGGATCGGGAATAGTGTGGCCATCAGGAGTAGGGAGGTCATTCTGCCCCTGGACTCAGCACTGGTTAGGCCACACCTTGAGTCTTGTGCCCAGTTCTGGGCCCCTCAGTTTAGGAAAGATGTTGACTTGCTGGAAGGTGTCCAGAGAAGGGCAACAAATCTGGGGAGGGGTTTGGAGCACAAGCCCTGTGAGGAGAGGCTGAGGGAGCTGGGGTTGATTAGCCTGGAGAAGAGGAGGCTCAGGGGAGACCTTATTGCTGTCTACAACTACCTGAAGGGAGGTTGTAGACAGGTGGGGGTTGGTCTCTTCTCCCAGGCAACCAGCACTAGAACAGGAGGACACAGTCTCAAGCTGCAGCAGGGAAGGTTTAGGCTGGATGTTATGAAGAAATTCCTCATAGAGGGAGTGATTGCCCATTGGAATGTGCTGCCCGGGGAGGAGGAGGAGTCACCATCGCTGGAGGTGTTTAGGAAGAGACTGGGTGGGGTGCTTTGTGCCATGGTTTAGTTGATTAGATGATGTTGGATGACAGGTTGGACTTGATGATCTCAAAGGTCTCTTCCAACCTGGTTTGTTCTGTTCTGTTCACCATCCCTGGAGGTGTTCAAGAGGGGATTGGTCCTGACACTTGGTGCCATGGTTTAATAGTCATGAGGTCTTGGGTGACAGGTTGGACTTGATGATCTTTGAGGTCTTTTCCAACCTTCTTGATTCTATGATTCTAAATTTTCCTGCACCTTGTGTTGCTGTTATTGCAGGTTCAGAGTGAGAGAGTTGTGGTCATCTTCTATGCTTCCTGTGCTGCACTTCCCCTGGTGGTTTATGAACCTGATGAAAAGCTGTGGGTTGCTATGTAATAATAATATTCATCATAATAATAATAATCAGTAATTTATTATGGTTTTTTTGCTTTGATAGTATGGCTGTTAAAATATGGTCAGGAGGCCATAATGCTACTGTAAGCCAAAGGTGAATGTATCCTCACGTGAAACAGTTTGATTTGCTACTGGTAGAATAAGATCTGCTTTGGGTTTTGAACTCTTTTTGGCCTCTTACCAGGCAGGTGTTTTGTTTTTTTTAAGGCAAGTTGGATATGGCTGCTTCTCAAAGAGTTGGTCTCATCTCCCAGGCAACCAGCACCAGAACAAGAGGACACAGTCTCAAGCTGCACCAGGGGAAGTTTAGGCTGAAGGTGAGGAGAAGGTTCTTCACAGAAAGAGTTGTTGGCCATTGGAATGTGCTGCCCAGGGAGGTGGTGGAGTCACCATCCCTGGAGGTGTTCAAAAAGGGATTGGATATGGTACTTGAAGCCATGGTTTAGTAGTCATGAGGTGTTGGGTGACAGGTTGGACTTGATGATCTTGAGGTCTTTTCCAACCTCATTGGTTCTATGATTCTAAGATTTATTTTCTTTACTACAACTTTTGACTTTTTATAGACCTAAGGAATAGTCAAAAGTTTAAAAAGACAAGTCAGAACTTATCACCAATAACTAATATTACACTAGTATCAAATTTATGGTAAGGGTCAACATGAAAAGTCAACACTGTGGTGGGTTCAAATGCACAAGAGGTCACAGAGGCTAGAAAAAAACTTGAGAATCACTGAATAGAAGAGATCTTACTCTTTTGGTTTTCATCACTAACAGCTGGTGTGAGTTTGTGGTTCTGGGGACTTGCAGGCATGTGCTGTTTGCAAGACAAATTGCTATTACAGGGCTTCTAATTGATTTGAAAAGTGTCACCACAAATGCACTCTGCTCTATATTTTGCATATGAACAGTGTAGATCAGTGAACCACTTCAGGAGAGGAAAATTTGAAAGGGAGAAGCAGAAACAGACTGGAATAGAAGCACTTGTTCTGTAATACGGTTCCATCATCCAGAGAGTGCTTGATATAATCATATAAAAATATGTCAGTAAAATCTAGCTTGATCTTTCACCTGCATAGCACAAGATGCAGAGCCAAGACCAAGCTTTGGATATTTAGATCAAGCCTTCCAAATAAGCCTGAGTTAAAGCACTGCTGTCCCAGCTACCAGTAAACGGTGCTCTTTGCCTGTGGACAGAATAAAGGGCACTGAAGAAGCTCACAGAGTGTAATCAGGAGTTAAACCAAGCAGGCTGGGGTTTGGGGGGGAAGCCATGGATTTTTACAGTTCCAGCCTTGGTTCTGCTTAGACATAGAGTTGACAGTTCCAGGTTTCTATCCTGTCCTTAGCACTTTTATTTCCACCAATAGCAACTGTGACTGGAGCTCAGTTGGGTGTAATCTCCCCACGCTGCAATTATCCCTTGTACAATAGGGATGAGAACAATTCTTGCCTGCTGTCACCTCCCTGTCTCTCTCTGCTGGCCCTCGCTGTAGGATCCCAAGCCTGGCTGAGCTTCTAAGCATTTTGTAACACTAATAAACATAGATGCAGCCATTATTTACTAAAGATTGCAGGGGCACAGCCACCTCACAGACATTTTAAATCCTCTTAATATTTCCATTTGTTTGTTTTTAATCCTCAGTGCCGCAGAGTTCACGGAAAGGATGTGGAATGTAAAAGACAGGGAGTTTGGGTCCTTTCAGCTGAACAGGAGACACCCAGAAAACCAGGCTTTCCACTTGGATTCCTGAGAGCTCCCTACTGCTGTACAGTTTCAAAGCACGTACACTCCCTCTTAAATCAAGGCAACCTCTTACTTGCTGAACAATGTCCAATAACATGGCAACAGGGGGAAATCCAGGCAGGTCTTCTGCTGCTCATGTATCCTCTTGTCATCCTTTGAGTTTGAGAAATGGTAGAAAGGGAGCTGAGGGTTGAGCCAGTGGGATAAAGCAGAATTTTGCCATCTGAGCCTTTCCTTATCAAATGGCTGTTGCTGTCAGCATGTGGAATTTTCTATTTGTTTCAGCTGATCCTAGGAAGCTTTGGGGTCCTTGCTGAGTGATGTACTTTCAGGCACCTCTGCTGAAAAGCAACAATTTCTTTGTACTTTTCCCCTCTCAACTCATTGCAGAGAGTCCTATCACAAGGAGGTAATACCCTTATTTGTGATGTAAAATGCAGAATACGAAACAAAACTGACCTGGTATCTGGAACAAGAGGCTAACTGCACAGCACCTGAAAGTGTGAAGATTCCCAAGGCCCAAGGAATTTTTGCTGCTATGCTGTTTCTTATATAGGGCTGCATCCTGCCTTCCTCATTAATTGAACCCAACTACTAAAACATCCTTTACAATAAGCACTTCTTCATACTAGACATATTTCCTGGATCTATAAAACAGCTTTTAGAAAGGGAGAACTATATTTAAGGAAGACATTAATATAGTTTCACAAAATGATGCTTGCTGACATATGGAGCACTTTTTGAATAATTCACTCTGAAATTAACACTGCAATACCATTCACCTCTTAAGTCCTATTTACTGGAGCTGCAAAGAATTGTTCTCTGGAGATGAGGATAACAGCAAACACCGGACTTTCAGACCTTCTTTGGCTTAATAAGTATGGTCACGTGATTTCATGCAAAGAAAACCAATAAGCAGTGGGAATGGTCAAAATTAGAGGGGACAAACACCCAGCCTCTCCTCCATCGTCATCTTGCCGTGTCCAGGTTCCTGGTTTCAGAGCAGAGGAGGCTTGCAGAGTTCCTGCCCTCTGACACACGCTCCCGTGCCAGAGTTTGCTCCTGGCTTGGCTGCTTTGACACAACCGTGCAGGGTTAGTGAGCCATAAACCGGCTCACTGGGGTGATCTGGGTTAAGTTAAATCCTTAGCAAAACAGGGATTATTGCAAATGCAGATAAGTTGCACGCTTCAGGGCCACCCTACAGCCAGCTAGACAAGCCCTGCTGCAGCTTGGAGGTGGCCACCAGGTGCCCTGGACCTGATGTGGCTGAGCAGAAATCCACCACTCCCACCACAAATACTGTGATGAGGAGCGCGCTGGACCTTCTCCAGCAAGGTCGAGCAAACGTGCTTGTCCTGCTCTGGCATGGGAGTTGGACTCGACCTTTGGAGGTCCCTTCCAACCCCTAACATCCTATGATCCTGCGATTGCAGAGTTTGGGGCTTGCTTTCTTTTCCTTTCACCTTTCTGCTGTGACTTGGAGCTGGTGACAAGGTTTAGGCAGAAGGAGAGAAGTGGCTGCTGGAACGTCTGCCGATCAAAATCACTTGCAAATTCCTCAGTCGAACATTCTCAGCAATGTGTGCTCATAACATCATCACTGCAATTTTCCTACAGGTCGTTAATTATTTGTTCTTTAGCCAATTTTAGGCGTGAATAATGAAGAAAAAAAAATGTGATCTTGGTGAAGTGCTTTTCAATCCATTTCAAAACAGCCTTTACTATGAGTTTCTCTGATTGACAACCCTTGCTATGGGTGTTGACTTCAGGAGACAGAGCGCTGCATTTTTTATTCATTCAACACCTGTTTAGCACTACCACCAAAAATGTTTTCTAGTACAGCCTTTTGGTGTTGTTCTTAGACTGAGATGACCCTGTCGATGAGGATAGCCCAAGCTGCAGCTGATAATTTTTTTGCTGAGTTAAGAGTACAGAGCAGAAATGTATCTCCATTTCCCATCACAGCTCCTGCTGAGATTCTCTTGTATTTCCCATTTTGCTTAGCTTCAGCATAGCCAACTTCAAACATTCAGAAGAATTGTGAGTCAGCTTGCAAAAATATTGAGACTGGTTTCATTTTATGCATCTGTGGGGTTTGTTTTCTTCAGTAAACTCTAAGATATAAAAGCATGAGATGTAATAGTTATTTAGAAACGTGTAGGCTGAGCTGTTTGCCTCAGCCACAAGATTGTAGGAACCAGGACCTTACCACTCCCTGCCACTGCCATCCGAGGCTGATGGTCTGGGAAATCTGGCACCACTGCCATGCTTGACCCCAAATAACCTGTACAGTGTCTTATGTTTTCATTTGGCTGAAATTAAACCCACTTATCTGCACTCTCTTGCAGGTATACCAGTCACAGCATACCTTGGCAGGAGTAAGAAACTGTCTGGTTCAGACCACTAATGGGCTTTTTTGTTTTGTTTTTTTTAAAGAAACTCTGTCTTCAGTGGGAATCACAAATTCTGCATCTCCATATGAGCGGAGAAATGGATAATAACCTCTAGATTTGTCTGAATTCTATATATCCCAGAGGGATCAAGTTTGATTCCCTCCCTTATTTACAATGATACAAGGAAAGCATTTCAATTCTCCAAATGCTCCCTCATGTGGCTTCTTAGCACTAATACTGAAACATTTATGTGTTCTCGGAGATTACAACTCTGTGCCAGGAAATAGGCTGAGACAAGGTAAGAGGTATTTCATGTGACCTTTGGCATTGGAAAATGATGGTTCCGGGTCCTACATGTAAAATGTTTCACTTTCACATTGTTAAATTAGCTGGAGGGCAGTTCTGTGTGTGTGCTGGTGCACCCATGTTGGGGGAAGGGCGAAACCTGTGCTTTGATCAACTTTGCCCAATAGATTATCTCATCAGATGCCATGGCAATAGGTAAGCAACAAAAAGCTGAAAGTAATGGAACTACTTTGGTGTGAAATCTCAAGAAGTGGGAGTCCAGTGTGCACAGCATCCAAGGAGAAGTGTATTTGCTTAATGCACTTCCACAGCATTTGAGGGAAATAAATACAGAAGAGGAAGAGAAAAAAGGAGATGGAGGGAGAGAGATGTGCTGTTGCTTTGAGAAGGATGTCCTTCTCCTTCAGCACAGTTTGTGAAATGCTCCTTTGAGCTCTGAAACTTCCCATTTGGTTACAACATGGGAAGCCACTGCTGAACCTCAGTAAGCAGGTGGTAATTTGTGTAAGAAATATGCTTATTTCTATTTAGATTAGTGGCCTGGTCATCTAATGACCTAGGACAGCAGGGCTTCTTTTCTTTAATGGCAGCCTTGTGTCAGTGCTATTCCTGGCTCTGGCACTGCTGGCACTGTGTGAGGAGCACCTCTGGGCAGCTTAACTTTGGGAGGTGGGAAGGGCTGCCACACCAGCTGAGAGCTTCCCACTGCACTGCTATTCCCATGCTGAACTGTCAGGTTAATGAGCAAGGAGTGACTAAGGCCTGACAGACTTCTATTAGATGAACATTTTCAGAATAAGAAGCTAATTTTTCCCCTTATACTTGGACACCGGAGGGACATGACAGTGTTTCTTGTAAATTTAATCAGAGACTAGATTGCCCAAGAGGGCTCCAGGCTCAGCAAGCACCTCTCACCAGTTATTTACACTGAATGCAGGCGAGGGAGCAGAAGTGTCCGGGTGAGGCGGAAAGCTCAACTGTGCCAAAGGGAAGACACGCTTAAGGAAACCATTTGGGTCTCCACGCTCACAGCCTTCACCTGACCCCAAAGCGTTTGTGTGATATGCAAAGGCACATATGCAGGTGGTTTGGTGTGCATTTTTGCCTGAGGTGAAGAAAAATAATATTGCTTTTAGGTCACTTAGACAATCTGGGAACATTTGCTTTACATCTTCTCTGCCTCCTTTTGGGAAAGGCAAGTTTTACTTTGAGGAGGTTGATCTGGGAGTTGCTGGCTCACAAAGAAAAAACAACCCAAAAAACCAACCAGCAAAAAAAATCAAAATAAAATAACAGCAACAAAAAAAAGATCAAAACATAAAACAACAACAAACAAACAAACAAAAAGATTAAAAATCGAAAGATTGCAAGGTTAATTGGTTTTGTGCTGGACAAAAGATTTCTTTCCACAAGAAACTTTTCATTATGATTTTGAGCTTTTTAAAGCAAAAAAACCTTTACAAATAAAATTCTCCGGCCCTGGAATGGTTTCTTTTGAACTTGGATTGAAAAATCTGGCAAAAGTGAGAGTCATCTGTGAGTATTTTGGGAACACAACTCTGCACTTCTCACTGATAGCAGTTTAACCAGAAATGTCACCCAGCCTTTCTCAGCAGGGTGTGGTAGGTGGCCATGAGGTCCACATCCAGATACTGTCATTGAAACATACAGTGTTGAAACCTCCCCAGCAAAACTCTTAGCAAGATGGTGCTGTGCCTGTAGACACCCTGAAAAAATGTGTTTGACACACACTCACACTTCTTGGTATCCCTTCTAGCTCTTTGGGAAAGTAAGCTAATGCCAAAAGAAATGCAAGTGTTTGGGGGAAGAAAAAAGTTTTGCTCATTGGGGTTAAAAAAAAATAAAAAAGACAACTAAAATCCACATGTTCTTTAAAGAGTAGAATTAACCAGGTTGGAAGAGACCTTGGAGATCATCAAGTCCAACCTATCATCCAACACCATCTAATCAACTAAACCATGGCACCAAGCACCCCATCAAGTCTCCTCCTAAACACCTCCAGGGAGGGTGACTCCACCACCCCCCTGGGCAGGACATTCCAATGGCCAATTTCTCTCTCTGTAAAGAATTCATTCCTAACATCCAGCCTAAACCTCCCCTGCTGCAGCTTGAGACTGTGTCCTCTTGCTCTGCTGCTGGTTGCCTGGGAGAAGAGACCAGCCCCCATCTGGCTACAACCTCTCTTCAGGTAGTTAGTCTCCCCTGAGCCTCCTCTTCTTCAGGCTAAGCAGCCCCAGCTCCCTCCTATCCTCATAGGGCTTGTGCTCCAAACCCCTCCCCAGCTTTGTTGCCCTTCTCTGGACATGTTCCAGTAAGTCAACATCTTTCCTAAACTGAGAGGCCCAGAAGTGGACACTAGTTTTGTTGGGCTAATGGTTGGACTTGATGATCTTAGAAGTCTTGTCCAATCTTAATCATTCTATGAGTCTATGATTCTTCACCTCTTAAGTTAGTCATTTCTCTTATGACCTTGTCCAGCTTTCCAAAGTTGTGGTAGTCACTGCTGGCAGCTCCCACTTTGAGGTGGATCAGGTGACACGGTCAGCTCATCGCCATCACATCATTACTGAATGTTGTCTTTTTGCAAGTGTGTGACCTCTTCCTTCTGCTTGTCACAGCTGCCCCAATACAGCAGTGTTAAAATGCAAATGGCTCATGAGAACACACATCTGACTGCGACTTGCTGGGAGCTCCTGGTAAACAAAACGTAAATGAGAGATTCAAACTTTTTCTTTTGGCTTGGTTTGGTTTTTGCAAAACAACTAAAGCAATCTACTCTATTTTTTTTTATTATTTAATTGGTCTTACAAGCCAGGGTAGCATCCTCATAAAGTCACTGTGCTCCATGCCCTGAATTCACACCACTTGCACGTGAAGGACCCGGGAATTATATGATTCACTGTCTGGGTTTATTTGGGCATTATTCACACAAGGTCCGTAAAGTGATGTGAAAAATGTATTTGCATTGCAAGAATATTAAAAATAGGCAAGAGGGATTCTAACACTGGGAATTAAGAGGGCTCAGGGACTCCTAATAAAGACACCAAACACAATAGAAATTTTAATTACTAAAAAGGCATATGTAAGTCTCCATTTAGGTAATCTCACATCCAGCGATGCCAGCATGTGTATATGTGATTTAGACTACTTAGGCATCAATCCAAAGAAGCAAATGCCACCAAATCTACCATTATTTACTGACCTAATCATGTTTGCATGTCACACAGAGAAGAAAACAATGTGCTTTATATGCAACAACAGGAAAGAAAAAGAAGGAAAAAAACCCAGAAAAATAAAAGAAGACAAAAAAAGCAAACAAAACTACTTTTAAGTTGCATCTGTTGTCAAAAATCCCAACTACTGTGCCTTTTGGAAAGCTTTCATCTGAATGTTTATTCACAGTAAACCTCATTTCACCTCTTTTGCAAAGTAAAGGGGCTTTACAGTAGTTGTAATTTCTGCTTCTAGCTACATGAAAACCTCTAGATGTAACTGGGGCAGTGTAAAAGTTTATTGGTTTAAATGACAACAAAGACCCAAAGGGCTGTGCCTGATAATCAGGGATGAGTTAATCTATGATGAATAGTGATTTCCCAGGCAGAGGTCCATGCTGCCCTTCTTCCCACTCATGTTAGAGTGGTGTTCCTTCTCTTCATGTGGCTGCTCCTTATGGTCTGGAGTTTACATTGAGGTAAACCTGTAACAAGTGCAGGTTTCCTGCATAGACTGGATAGTAAAAACTACTAGGTGACCAAGAAGGCCAGTGGCATGCTGGCCTGTATCAGGAATAGTGTGGCCAGCAGGAGCAGGGAAGTCATTGTGCCCTGTACTCAGCACTGGTTGGGCCACACCTTGAGTCTTGTGTCCAGTTCTGGGCCCCTCAATTTAGGAAGGTGTCCAGAGAAGGGCAACAAAACTGGGGAGGGGTTTGGAGCACAAGCCCTATGAGGAGAGGCTGAGGGAGCTGGGGTTGTTTAGCCTGGAGAAGAGAAGGCTCAGGGGTGACCTTATTGCTGTCTACAACTACCTGAAAGGAGATTGTAGACAGGTGGGGGTTGATCTCTTCTCCCAGGTAACCAGCAGCAGAGCAAGAGGACACAGTCTCAAGCTGCAGCAGGGGAGGTTTAGGCTGAATGTTAGGAAGAAGTTCTTCATAGAAAGAGAGATTGGCCATTGGAATGTGCTGCCCAGGGAGGTGGTGGAGTCACTGTCTGTGGAGGTGTTTAGGAAGCGACTGGATTGGGTGCTTGGTGCCATGGTTTAGCTGATTAGATGGTGTTGGATGATAGGTTGGACTTGATGATCTCAAAGGACTCTTCCAACCTGGTCTGGACTATTCTATTCTATTCTATTCTATTCTATTCTATTCTATTCTATTCTATTCTATTCTATTCCATTCCATTCCATTCCATTCCATTCCATTCCATTCCATCCTATTCCGTTCTATCCTATCCTATCCTATCCTATCCTATCCTATCCTATCCTATCCTATCCTATCCTATCCTATCCTATCCTATCCTATCCTATCCTATTCTATTCTATTCTATTCTATCAACTCAGCAGCCACACTGTGAAGAGCTGAGGCATCCCTGCTGAAAGATGCTTGAAGGACAGCTGGAGGCAGCAGCCACAAAAAGCATCACATGATAAATCATTCCTTCTTGTCTTCAGACCCCTAAGTATATTTAAGGGAATATTTGTTGCATAGTCAAACAGAGCCACAAATACATTACAGTGCTTTAAGTGCTAGCCCAAACATGTGAAAAGGGCTTTTGTTACGTAAGGCCATTAAAATGGGTAGAAGATATGTGGCTGAAATCCTGCGTGTAGAAAAACTTCAAAAAGCATCAATCACAGCCTGTTACCTTGTGATTTTTTTCTTTCCTTTTTCGTTTTTTTTTTTCCTTCTTTAACCAGTCTGATGGATGATCATCACCACAAAGCCCAGTGCAATGCTGCACAATTTAATACCACCAGAAGATAAAAAAAATAGCTCAGATTAAACGTCTGTGAAAAAAAAATCCAGGCTAATGAAATTATAGAGCAGTCAAATATTCTAAAGGCTGTTGGGATTGATCTGAAACCATCCTGAGTCAGATAAAGAGCATTGATTTGAATTCTAGCTTTTGTAAAGTGTTGGGAGCCAAAAATCTACTATTAGTCAATCAGTAGTGAATCAGTTCAAATCAGTTTAGATTATTGTTGGTGGCTAGTTCTCTGAGAAGAATTCTGCCACTGTGCTCAAGCTCCATGATAAAAGGAAGCTCTCTGAGGGATGTAGTATCCATTTCTCCATCCCAGTAAGCACCCTTTCCCTTTCACATTTCAAACAGAGCTAGGACCAAGACCTAAAGATCTCAGCTCCTCATTCTTTGCCATAGTCATAAGGTAAATTGTTCTAAAGGTGAAAGGCTGTTGTGGGATCCATCCTATGCATGATACATGTGCAGAACAACAAAGTATTTGATCTGAGGTGTAGCGAGCTGAATATTATCTGCCCTCTTGAGTTTAATTTCAAAACAAACAAAAAATTGTGGAATGTGTTTTGAGAGCCTCCTGGTGCCTGATGCTCTGTGACTTCTGAGCTCCTGGCTGGGCTGCAGTGCTGTCAAGGGTTCTGCCTCTCACTTGTCCACTGATCTCCTGCAGAAGTGGAACAACCAGAAATTGGGTCTAAAGCTGCCACAGCTCAGCTCACTTTCATGTTAGCCATGGCCCTTATTTTCTCCTTACGTGCATTTTATGGGTCTGTGTAGGGAAAAGCTAACTCTGAGGTTAGAGGCCATTGTGCCAGGGACACTATAGTACATGCAAATAACAATAAAATCAGTGGTGGAGACATCATTCAGGGGCTTTGGGTCCAGATTTTTCTCTATTGCTGTGATGTAAAACTGGAAAACTTGGGAGCAACTTGGTACCTTTGAGTATTTGATCTTATGCTGAACTTTAGGACAGAAGAACATTAAACACGAGAGAAATTGGATCCCGGGAATAGACAAAGAAAGAAGGTGCTGAAATTGTAGTTTAAAGGTAAAACTTAAAGATGGTGATAGAAAAAACTATATTCTTTATCAAACTTTGACAGAAATGCTGACTGAGTTGAAAAAAAATTGCTTATCTTTAATACTGGAGTTACTCTGCTGATTGGGTGAGGGGAGGAAGGGGTGGAGAATGGGTGAAAGGAGAGAAAGAGGTCTTTGTTTTAAAGTGAACTACTGCTGCAGACTGAGTTGGGCGTTTCAAAATGAACATGCTACGGGAGGAAGAAAAGCTCTTATGTGGATGATGTTGGATGGAATCTCACCTGAAAACAGGGTAGGTGACTCAGGTCAGATTAAGAGATAATGTGGATCAAGAAGGAAACTAATATGCTCCTGAGGGCCAAAAGGGGAAAAAAGAAGGAAGGGAAAAAAGGAAAAAGAAATGAAACTCAACAATCAACCAAAACCAAAAGAAAACAAGGTGATGGCAGAATGGACCACAGTGGCATGTTTGTTGAGAACACCTCCTTTCCACAAGGGCAGACTCATTCCTGAGCATGGATCCTTGAGAAAGCAATGATGATTGAAGTCCACTGACAACTTCTGATTATTACTGCCTGGAACTGTGGCTGAAAGTAACATGGAGATGAAAGAGTGTGCATTTTATGGCCAGTCTTATGGACAGCCTGCAATATGTATTTGTAGGAGTTAACAGACCAAGAGCCAATCTGGAAGAGATTTTTTTTCTTTTCTTTCAGACTCCTCTGAAGTTCATTCCTAAAAGCTGTTAGGCACCAAGAAAGCAAGCAAGCAAGCAAGCAAGCAAGAAGGAGAGAGTGGCTAAGACAATTCCGAGGAAGGAGAAATCAGGACAAAGAAGGAAAAAAAAG